>NW_027597524.1:0-76895 GCF_964194155.1 Cetorhinus maximus | reverse complement strand
GTTGTTGTTGATTTGTTTGTTATTTTTCAATGTTGCGGTTATTGTTGAATTTTTTGCTGCTTTTTCATTGTTGTGGTTGTTGTTGAATTTGTTGTTGTTTTTCAATGTTGAGGTTGTTGTTGAATTTGTTTAAGTTTATCATTGTTGAGGTCGTTGAATTGGTTGGTGATTTTCAATATTGAGGATGTTGTTGAATTTGTTGGTGTTTTTCATTGTTGAGTTTGTTGTTGAATTTGTTGGTGTTTTTCAATGTTGAGGTTGTTGTTGAATTTGTTGGTGTTATGAATGGTTTTTTTTTTAACTTTTTTGTGTTTTTCAAAGTTGAGATTGTTGCTGTATTTGTTGGTGATATTCAATGTTGAGGTTGTTGAATTTGATGGTGATTTTCAATATTGAGGTTGTTGTTGTATTTGTTGGTGTTTTTCAATGTTCAGGTTGTTGTTGAAGTTGTTGGTGTTTTTCAATGTTGAGGTTGTTGTTGCATTGGTTCGTGTTTTTCAATGTTGAGGTTGTTGTTGAATTTGTTGGTGTTTTTCATTGTTGAGGTTGTTGTTGAATTTGTTGGTGTTTTTCAAAGTTGAGGTCGTTGAATTTGTTGGTGATTTTCAATATTGAGGATGTTGTTGAATTTTTGGTGTTATCAATGGGTTTTTTTGAACTTTTTTGTGTTTTTCAAAGTTGAGGTTTTTGCTGAATTTATTGATGTTATCAATGTTTATTTTGTTGAACTTTTTAGTACTTTTAAAAATTGAGGTTGATTTTGAATTTGTTGGTTTTTTTCATTTTTGACGTTGTTGTTGGATTTGTTTGTGTTTTTCAAAGTTGAGGTCGTTGAATTTGTTGGTGATTTTCAATATTGAGGTTGATGTTGAATTTGTTAGTGTTACCAATGTTTTTTTTAACTTTTTTGTGTTTTTCAAAGTTGAGGTTGTTGCTGAATTTGTTGGTGATATACAGTTTTTGAATTTTTTGGTGTTTTTCAATGTTTACGTTGTTGTTGAGTTTGTTGGTGATTTTCAATATTGAGGTTGATTTTGAATTTATTGGTGTTATCAATGTTATTTTTTGAACATTTTTGTATTTTTAAATGTTGAGGTTGTTGTTGAATTTGTTAGTATTTTTCAATGTTGCGATTGTGGTTGAATTTGTTGGTTGTTTTTCAATGGTGAGGTTTTTGTTGAATATTTTGGTCTTTTCATTGTTGAGGTTGTTGTTAAATTTGTTGGTATTTTTCAATGTTTTGGTTGTTGTTAAATTTGTTGGTATTTTTCAATGTTGAGGTTGTTGATGAATTTGTTGGTGATTTTCAATATTGAGATTGTTGTTGAATTGGATAGTGTCATCAATGTTTATTTTGTAGAACTTGTATGTATTATTAAAAGTTGTGGTTGTTGTTTAATTTGTTAGTGTTTTTCACAGTTGAGATTGTTGAATTTGTTGGTGATTACCAATATTGAGGTTGTTGTTGAATTTGTTGGTGTTATGAATGGTTTTTTTAAACCTCTTTGTGTTTTTCAAAGTTGAGGTTGTTGCTGAATTTGTTGGTGATATTCAATGTTGAGGTTGATGAATTTGCTGGTGATTTTCAATACTGAGGTTGTTGATGATTTTGTTGGCATTTTTCAATGTTGAGGTTGTTGTTGAATTTGTTGGTGATTTTCAATATTGAGGTTAATGTTGAATTTGTTGGTGTTATCAGTGTTGATTTTTGAACTTTTTTGTGTTTTTCAATGTTGAGGTTGTTGTTGATTTGCTTGTTATTTTTCAATGTTGCGGTTATTGTTGAATTTTTTTGCTGTTTTTCATTGTTGTGGTTGTTGTTGAATTTGTTGTTGTTTTTCAATGTTGAGGTTGTTGTTGAATTTGTTTAAGTTTATCATTGTTGAGGTTGTTGAATTGGTTGGTGATTTTCAATATTGAGGATGTTGTTGAATTTGTTGGTGTTTTTCATTGTTGAGTTTGTTGTTGAATTTGTTGGTGTTTTTCAATGTTGAGGTTGTTGTTGAATTTGTTGGTGTTATGAATGGTTTTTTTTTAACTTTTTTGTGTTTTTCAAAGTTGAGGTTGTTGCTGTATTTGTTGGTGATATTCAATGTTGAGGTTGTTGAATTTGATGGTGATTTTCAATATTGAGGTTGTTGTTGTATTTGTTGGTGTTTTTCAATGTTCAGGTTGTTGTTGAAGTTGTTGGTGTTTTTCAATGTTGAGGTTGTTGTTGCATTGGATCGTGTTATTCAATGTTGCGGTTGTTGTTGAATTTGTTGGTTTTTTTCATTGTTGAGGTTGTTGTTGAATTTGTTGGTGTTTTTCAAAGTTGAGGTCGTTGAATTTGTTGGTGATTTTCAATATTGAGGATGTTGTTGAATTTTTGGTGTTATCAATGGGTTTTTTTGAACTTTTTTGTGTTTTTCAAAGTTGAGGTTTTTGCTGAATTTATTGATGTTATCAATGTTTATTTTGTTGAACTTTTTAGTACTTTTAAAAATTGAGGTTGATTTTGAATTTGTTGGTTTTTTTCATTTTTGACGTTGTTGTTGGATTTGTTTGTGTTTTTCAAAGTTGAGGTCGTTGAATTTGTTGGTGATTTTCAATATTGAGGTTGATGTTGAATTTGTTAGTGTTACCAATGTTTTTTTTAACTTTTTTGTGTTTTTCAAAGTTGAGGTTGTTGCTGAATTTGTTGGTGATATACAGTTTTTGAATTTTTTGGTGTTTTTCAATGTTTACGTTGTTGTTGAATTTGTTGGTGATTTTCAATATTGAGGTTGATTTTGAATTTATTGGTGTTATCAATGTTATTTTTTGAACATTTTTGTATTTTTAAATGTTGAGGTTGTTGTTGAATTTGTTAGTATTTTTCAATGTTGCGATTGTGGTTGAATTTGTTGGTTGTTTTTCAATGGTGAGGTTTTTGTTGAATATTTTGGTCTTTTCATTGTTGAGGTTGTTGTTAAATTTGTTGGTATTTTTCAATGTTTTGGTTGTTGTTAAATTTGTTGGTATTTTTCAATGTTGAGGTTGTTGATGAATTTGTTGGTGATTTTCAATATTGAGATTGTTGTTGAATTGGATAGTGTCATCAATGTTTATTTTGTAGAACTTGTATGTATTATTAAAAGTTGTGGTTGTTGTTTAATTTGTTAGTGTTTTTCACAGTTGAGATTGTTGAATTTGTTGGTGATTACCAATATTGAGGTTGTTGTTGAATTTGTTGGTGTTATGAATGGTTTTTTTAAACCTCTTTGTGTTTTTCAAAGTTGAGGTTGTTGCTGAATTTGTTGGTGATATTCAATGTTGAGGTTGATGAATTTGCTGGTGATTTTCAATACTGAGGTTGTTGATGATTTTGTTGGCATTTTTCAATGTTGAGGTTGTTGTTGAATTTGTTGGTGATTTTCAATATTGAGGTTAATGTTGAATTTGTTGGTGTTTTTCAATGTTCAGGTTGTTGTTGAAGTTGTTGGTGTTTTTCAATGTTGAGGTTGTTGTTGCATTGGATCGTGTTATTCAATGTTGCGGTTGTTGTTGAATTTGTTGGTGTTTTTCATTGTTGAGGTTGTTGTTGAATTTGTTGGTGTTTTTCAAAGTTGAGGTCGTTGAATTTGTTGGTGATTTTCAATATTGAGGATGTTGTTGAATTTTTGGTGTTATCAATGGGTTTTTTTGAACTTTTTTGTGTTTTTCAAAGTTGAGGTTTTTGCTGAATTTATTGATGTTATCAATGTTTATTTTGTTGAACTTTTTAGTACTTTTAAAAATTGAGGTTGATTTTGAATTTGTTGGTTTTTTTCATTTTTGACGTTGTTGTTGGATTTGTTTGTGTTTTTCAAAGTTGAGGTCGTTGAATTTGTTGGTGATTTTCAATATTGAGGTTGATGTTGAATTTGTTAGTGTTACCAATGTTTTTTTTAACTTTTTTGTGTTTTTCAAAGTTGAGGTTGTTGCTGAATTTGTTGGTGATATACAGTTTTTGAATTTTTTGGCGTTTTTCAATGTTTACGTTGTTGTTGAATTTGTTGGTGATTTTCAATATTGAGGTTGATTTTGAATTTATTGGTGTTATCAATGTTATTTTTTGAACATTTTTGTATTTTTAAATGTTGAGGTTGTTGTTGAATTTGTTAGTATTATTCAATGTTGCGATTGTGGTTGAATTTGTTGGTTGTTTTTCAATGGTGAGGTTTTTGTTGAATATTTTGGTCTTTTCATTGTTGAGGTTGTTGTTAAATTTGTTGGTATTTTTCAATGTTTTGGTTGTTGTTAAATTTGTTGGTATTTTTCAATGTTGAGGTTGTTGATGAATTTGTTGGTGATTTTCAATATTGAGATTGTTGTTGAATTGGATAGTGTCATCAATGTTTATTTTGTAGAACTTGTATGTATTATTAAAAGTTGTGGTTGTTGTTTAATTTGTTAGTGTTTTTCACAGTTGAGATTGTTGAATTTGTTGGTGATTACCAATATTGAGGTTGTTGTTGAATTTGTTGGTGTTATGAATGGTTTTTTTAAACCTCTTTGTGTTTTTCAAAGTTGAGGTTGTTGCTGAATTTGTTGGTGATATTCAATGTTGAGGTTGATGAATTTGCTGGTGATTTTCAATACTGAGGTTGTTGATGATTTTGTTGGCATTTATCAATGTTGAGGTTGTTGTTGAATTTGTTGGTGATTTTCAATATTGAGGTTAATGTTGAATTTGTTGGTGTTGTCAGTGTTGTTTTTTGAACTTTTTTGTGTTTTTCAATGTTGAGGTTGTTGTTGATTTGTTTGTTATTTTTCAATGTTGCGGTTATTGTTGAATTTTTTGCTGCTTTTTCATTGTTGTGGTTGTTGTTGAATTTGTTGTTGTTTTTCAATGTTGAGGTTGTTGTTGAATTTGTTTAAGTTTATCATTGTTGAGGTCGTTGAATTGGTTGGTGATTTTCAATATTGAGGATGTTGTTGAATTTGTTGGTGTTTTTCATTGTTGAGTTTGTTGTTGAATTTGTTGGTGTTTTTCAATGTTGAGGTTGTTGTTGAATTTGTTGGTGTTATGAATGGTTTTTTTTTTAACTTTTTTGTGTTTTTCAAAGTTGAGATTGTTGCTGTATTTGTTGGTGATATTCAATGTTGAGGTTGTTGAATTTGATGGTGATTTTCAATATTGAGGTTGTTGTTGTATTTGTTGGTGTTTTTCAATGTTCAGGTTGTTGTTGAAGTTGTTGGTGTTTTTCAATGTTGAGGTTGTTGTTGCATTGGTTCGTGTTTTTCAATGTTGAGGTTGTTGTTGAATTTGTTGGTGTTTTTCATTGTTGAGGTTGTTGTTGAATTTGTTGGTGTTTTTCAAAGTTGAGGTCGTTGAATTTGTTGGTGATTTTCAATATTGAGGATGTTGTTGAATTTTTGGTGTTATCAATGGGTTTTTTTGAACTTTTTTGTGTTTTTCAAAGTTGAGGTTTTTGCTGAATTTATTGATGTTATCAATGTTTATTTTGTTGAACTTTTTAGTACTTTTAAAAATTGAGGTTGATTTTGAATTTGTTGGTTTTTTTCATTTTTGACGTTGTTGTTGGATTTGTTTGTGTTTTTCAAAGTTGAGGTCGTTGAATTTGTTGGTGATTTTCAATATTGAGGTTGATGTTGAATTTGTTAGTGTTACCAATGTTTTTTTTAACTTTTTTGTGTTTTTCAAAGTTGAGGTTGTTGCTGAATTTGTTGGTGATATACAGTTTTTGAATTTTTTGGTGTTTTTCAATGTTTACGTTGTTGTTGAGTTTGTTGGTGATTTTCAATATTGAGGTTGATTTTGAATTTATTGGTGTTATCAATGTTATTTTTTGAACATTTTTGTATTTTTAAATGTTGAGGTTGTTGTTGAATTTGTTAGTATTTTTCAATGTTGCGATTGTGGTTGAATTTGTTGGTTGTTTTTCAATGGTGAGGTTTTTGTTGAATATTTTGGTCTTTTCATTGTTGAGGTTGTTGTTAAATTTGTTGGTATTTTTCAATGTTTTGGTTGTTGTTAAATTTGTTGGTATTTTTCAATGTTGAGGTTGTTGATGAATTTGTTGGTGATTTTCAATATTGAGATTGTTGTTGAATTGGATAGTGTCATCAATGTTTATTTTGTAGAACTTGTATGTATTATTAAAAGTTGTGGTTGTTGTTTAATTTGTTAGTGTTTTTCACAGTTGAGATTGTTGAATTTGTTGGTGATTACCAATATTGAGGTTGTTGTTGAATTTGTTGGTGTTATGAATGGTTTTTTTAAACCTCTTTGTGTTTTTCAAAGTTGAGGTTGTTGCTGAATTTGTTGGTGATATTCAATGTTGAGGTTGATGAATTTGCTGGTGATTTTCAATACTGAGGTTGTTGATGATTTTGTTGGCATTTTTCAATGTTGAGGTTGTTGTTGAATTTGTTGGTGATTTTCAATATTGAGGTTAATGTTGAATTTGTTGGTGTTATCAGTGTTGATTTTTGAACTTTTTTGTGTTTTTCAATGTTGAGGTTGTTGTTGATTTGCTTGTTATTTTTCAATGTTGCGGTTATTGTTGAATTTTTTTGCTGTTTTTCATTGTTGTGGTTGTTGTTGAATTTGTTGTTGTTTTTCAATGTTGAGGTTGTTGTTGAATTTGTTTAAGTTTATCATTGTTGAGGTTGTTGAATTGGTTGGTGATTTTCAATATTGAGGATGTTGTTGAATTTGTTGGTGTTTTTCATTGTTGAGTTTGTTGTTGAATTTGTTGGTGTTTTTCAATGTTGAGGTTGTTGTTGAATTTGTTGGTGTTATGAATGGTTTTTTTTTAACTTTTTTGTGTTTTTCAAAGTTGAGGTTGTTGCTGTATTTGTTGGTGATATTCAATGTTGAGGTTGTTGAATTTGATGGTGATTTTCAATATTGAGGTTGTTGTTGTATTTGTTGGTGTTTTTCAATGTTCAGGTTGTTGTTGAAGTTGTTGGTGTTTTTCAATGTTGAGGTTGTTGTTGCATTGGATCGTGTTATTCAATGTTGCGGTTGTTGTTGAATTTGTTGGTTTTTTTCATTGTTGAGGTTGTTGTTGAATTTGTTGGTGTTTTTCAAAGTTGAGGTCGTTGAATTTGTTGGTGATTTTCAATATTGAGGATGTTGTTGAATTTTTGGTGTTATCAATGGGTTTTTTTGAACTTTTTTGTGTTTTTCAAAGTTGAGGTTTTTGCTGAATTTATTGATGTTATCAATGTTTATTTTGTTGAACTTTTTAGTACTTTTAAAAATTGAGGTTGATTTTGAATTTGTTGGTTTTTTTCATTTTTGACGTTGTTGTTGGATTTGTTTGTGTTTTTCAAAGTTGAGGTCGTTGAATTTGTTGGTGATTTTCAATATTGAGGTTGATGTTGAATTTGTTAGTGTTACCAATGTTTTTTTTAACTTTTTTGTGTTTTTCAAAGTTGAGGTTGTTGCTGAATTTGTTGGTGATATACAGTTTTTGAATTTTTTGGTGTTTTTCAATGTTTACGTTGTTGTTGAATTTGTTGGTGATTTTCAATATTGAGGTTGATTTTGAATTTATTGGTGTTATCAATGTTATTTTTTGAACATTTTTGTATTTTTAAATGTTGAGGTTGTTGTTGAATTTGTTAGTATTTTTCAATGTTGCGATTGTGGTTGAATTTGTTGGTTGTTTTTCAATGGTGAGGTTTTTGTTGAATATTTTGGTCTTTTCATTGTTGAGGTTGTTGTTAAATTTGTTGGTATTTTTCAATGTTTTGGTTGTTGTTAAATTTGTTGGTATTTTTCAATGTTGAGGTTGTTGATGAATTTGTTGGTGATTTTCAATATTGAGATTGTTGTTGAATTGGATAGTGTCATCAATGTTTATTTTGTAGAACTTGTACGTATTATTAAAAGTTGTGGTTGTTGTTTAATTTGTTAGTGTTTTTCACAGTTGAGATTGTTGAATTTGTTGGTGATTACCAATATTGAGGTTGTTGTTGAATTTGTTGGTGTTATGAATGGTTTTTTTAAACCTCTTTGTGTTTTTCAAAGTTGAGGTTGTTGCTGAATTTGTTGGTGATATTCAATGTTGAGGTTGATGAATTTGCTGGTGATTTTCAATACTGAGGTTGTTGATGATTTTGTTGGCATTTTTCAATGTTGAGGTTGTTGTTGAATTTGTTGGTGATTTTCAATATTGAGGTTAATGTTGAATTTGTTGGTGTTATCAGTGTTGTTTTTTGAACTTTTTTGTGTTTTTCAATGTTGAGGTTGTTGTTGATTTGCTTGTTATTTTTCAATGTTGCGGTTATTGTTGAATTTTTTTGCTGTTTTTCATTGTTGTGGTTGTTGTTGAATTTGTTGTTGTTTTTCAATGTTGAGGTTGTTGTTGAATTTGTTTAAGTTTATCATTGTTGAGGTCGTTGAATTGGTTGGTGATTTTCAATATTGAGGATGTTGTTGAATTTGTTGGTGTTTTTCATTGTTGAGTTTGTTGTTGAATTTGTTGGTGTTTTTCAATGTTGAGGTTGTTGTTGAATTTGTTGGTGTTATGAATGGTTTTTTTTTAACTTTTTTGTGTTTTTCAAAGTTGAGGTTGTTGCTGTATTTGTTGCTGATATTCAATGTTGAGGTTGTTGAATTTGATGGTGATTTTCAATATTGAGGTTGTTGTTGTATTTGTTGGTGTTTTTCAATGTTCAGGTTGTTGTTGAAGTTGTTGGTGTTTTTCAATGTTGAGGTTGTTGTTGCATTGGATCGTGTTATTCAATGTTGCGGTTGTTGTTGAATTTGTTGGTGTTTTTCATTGTTGAGGTTGTTGTTGAATTTGTTGGTGTTTTTCAAAGTTGAGGTCGTTGAATTTGTTGGTGATTTTCAATATTGAGGATGTTGTTGAATTTTTGGTGTTATCAATGGGTTTTTTTGAACTTTTTTGTGTTTTTCAAAGTTGAGGTTTTTGCTGAATTTATTGATGTTATCAATGTTTATTTTGTTGAACTTTTTAGTACTTTTAAAAATTGAGGTTGATTTTGAATTTGTTGGTTTTTTTCATTTTTGACGTTGTTGTTGGATTTGTTTGTGTTTTTCAAAGTTGAGGTTGTTGAATTTGTTGGTGATTTTCAACGTTCAGGTGGTTGATGAATATATTGGCGTTTTCAATATTTATTTTGTTGAACTTTTTTGTACTTTTAAAATTTGAGGTTGATTTTGAATTTGCTGGTGTTTTTCATTGTTGAGGTTGTTGTTGAATTTGTTGGTGTTTTTCAATGTTGATGTTGTTGATGAATTTGTTGGTGTTATTCAATGTTGAGGTTGTTGTTGAATTTGTTGGTATTTTTCAATATTGAGGTTGTTGTTGAATTTGATGTTTTTTTTAATCTTGAGGTCGTTAAATTTGTTGGTGATTTTCAATATTAAAGTTAATGTTGAATTTGTTGGTGTTATGAATGGTATTTTTTGAACTTTTTTGTGTTTTTCACTGTTGAGGTTGTTGAATTTGTTGGTGATTTTCAAAGTTATGGTTGTTGCTGAATTTATTGGTGTTATCAATGTTTATTTTGTTGAACTTTCTTGTACTTTGAAAAGTTGAGGTTGATTTTGAATTTGTTGGTATTTTTCATTGTTGAGGTTGTTGTTGTATTTGTTGGTGTTTTTCAATGTTGAGGTTGTTGTTGAATTTGTTGGTGTTTTTAAATGTTGAGGTTGTTGCTGAATTTTTTGGTGTTTTTCAATGTTGAGGTTGTCGTTGAATTTGTGGGTGTTTATCAATGTTGAGGTTGATGTTGAAAGTTTTGCTGTTATCAATGTTATTTTTGAACTTTTTTGTGTTTTTGAAAGTTGATGTTGTTGTTTAATTTGTTATTGTTTTTCAATGTTGTGGTTGATGCTGAATTTACTTGTGTTTTTCAAAATTGAGGTCGTTGAATTTGTTGGTGATTTTCAATATTGAGGTTGTTGTTGAACTTCTTCGTATTATCAATTGTTTTTTTTGTTTAAGTTGTTTGTACTTTTCAAAGTTAAGGTTGTTGTTGAATTTGATGGTGTTTTTCAAAATTAAGGTCGTTGAATTTATTGGTGATTTTCAATATTAAGGTTGTTGTTGAATTTGTTGGTGCTTTTTATTGTTGAGGTTGTAATTGAATTTGTTGGCGTTATCAATGTTGTTTTTTGAACTTTTTTGTACTTTTAAAAGTTGAGGTTGTTGTTGAATTTGTTGGTGTTTTTCAATGTTGAGGCTGTTGTGAATTTGTTGGTGATATTCAGTGTTGAGGTTATTGAATTTGTTGGTGATTTTCAATATCGAGTTTGTCGTTGAATTTGTTGGCGTTTTTCAATGTTGAGGTTGTTGCTGAATTTGTTGTTGTTTTTCAATGTTGAGGTTGTTGTTGAATTTGTTCGAGTTATCAATGCTTTTTGTTGAACTTGTTTGTATTTTTAAAAGTTAAAGTTGTTTTTTGAATTTGTTGGTGTTTTTCAATGTTGAGGTTGTTGTTGGATTTGTTGGTGTTTTTCAATGATGAGGTTGTTGCTGAATTTGTTGGTGTTATCAATGTTCTTTTTTCAACTTTTCTGTACTTTTAAAAGTTGAGGTTTTTGTTGAATTTGTTGGTTTTTTTCTTTGTTGAGGTTGTTGATGAATTTGTTGGTGTTTCTCACTGTTGAGGTTGTTGTTGAATTTGTTGGTGTTTTTCAATGTTGATTTTGTTGATGAATTTTTTCGTGTTATCAATTTTTTTTTGAACTTATTTGTATTTTTCAAAGTTGAGGTTGATGCTGAATTTCGTGGTGATATTCAGTGTTGAGGTTGTTGAATTTGTTGGTGATTTTCAATATTGAGTTTGTTGTTAAATTTGTTGGTGTTATCAAGGTTTATTTTGTTGAACTTTTTTGTACTTTTAAAAGTTGCGGTTGTTGTTGAATTTGTTGGTGTTTTTCAATGTTGAGGTTGTTGTTGAATTTGTTGGTGTTATCAATGTTCTTTTTTCAACTTTTTTGTACTTGTAAAAGTTGGGGTTGTTGTTGATTTTTTGGCGTTTGTCAATGTTGAGGTTGTTGTTGAATTTGTTGCTATGTTTCAATGTTGAGTTTCTTGTTGAATCTGTTGGTGTTATCAATGGTTTTTTTGTTGAACTTCTTTGTATTTTTACAAGTTGAGGTTTTTGTTGAATTTGTTGGTGTTTTTCAATATTGAGGTTGATGTTGATTTTGTTAGTGTTACCAATGTTTTTTTTAACTTTTTTGTGTTTTTCAAAGTTGAGGTTGTTGCTGAATTTGTTGGTGATATACAGTTTTTGAATTTTTTGGCGTTTTTCAATGTTTACGGTGTTGTTGAATTTGTTGGTGATTTTCAATATTGAGGTTGATTTTGAATTTATTGGTGTTATCAATGTTATTTTTTGAACATTTTTGTATTTTTAAATGTTGAGGTTGTTGTTGAATTTGTTAGTATTTTTCAATGTTGCGATTGTGGTTGAATTTGTTGGTTGTTTTTCAATGGTGAGGTTTTTGTTAATTTTTTTGGTGTTTTCATTGTTGAGTTGGTTGTTAAATTTGTTGGTGTTTTTAAATGTTGAGGTTGTTGTTGAATTTGTTTGTGATTTTCAATATTGAGGATGTATTTGAATTTGTGGTTGTTGTCAATGTTTATTTTGTTGAACATTTTTGTAGTTTTAAAAGTTGAGGTTGTTGCTGAATTTTTTATTCTTTTTCAATGTTGATGTTGTTGAATTTGTTTTTGATTTTCAACATTGAGTTTGTTGCTGAATTTGTTGGTGTTATCAAGGTTTTCTTTGAACTTTTTTGGGTTTTTCAATGTTGAGGTTGTTGTTGAATTTGCAGGTGATTTTCAACATTGAGTTTGTTGCTGAATTTGATGGTGTTATCAATGTTTCTTTAACGTTTTTGTGTTTTTCAAAGTAGACATTGTTGCTGAATTTCTTGCTGATATTCAGTGTGGAGGTTGTTTAATTTGTTGGTGACTTTCAATGTTGAGGTTGTTGTTGAATTTGTTGGTGATTTTCAATGGTGAGGTTTTTTTTGAATGTTCTGGTGTTTTCATTGTTGAGGTTGTTGTTAAATTTGTTGGTGTTACCAATATTCTTTTTTGAACTTTTTTATACTTTAAAAAGTTGAGGTTGTTGTTGAATTTGTTGGTGTTTTACAATGTTGAGGTTGTTGAATTTGTTGGTGATTTTCAACATTGAGTTTGTTGTTGAATTTGTTGTTGTTATCAATGGGTTTTTTTGTTGAACTTGTTTGTATTTTTAAAAGTTGAGGTTGTTGTTGAATTTGATGGTGTTTTTCAAAGTAAAGGTCGTTGAATTTGTTGGTGATTTTCAATATTAAGGTTGTTGTTGAATTTGTTGGTGCTTTTCATTGTTGAGCCTGTTGTTGAATTTGTTGGCTTTATCAATGTTCTTTTTTCAACTTTTTTGTACTTTTAAAAGTTGAGGTTGTTGTTGAATTTGTTGCTGTTTTTCAATGTTGAGGCTGTTGTGAATTTGTTGGTGATATTCAGTGTTAAGGTTATTGAATTTGTTGGTGATTTTCAATATTGAGTTTGTTGTTGAATTTGTTGGTGTTTTTCAATGTTGAGGTTGTTGTTGGATTTCTTGGCGTTTTTCAATGTCGATGTTGTTGTTGAATTATTTTATGTTTTTCATCGTTGAGGTTGTTGCTGAATTTGTTGGCATTATCAATGTTCTTTTTTCAACTTTTTTGTACTTTTAAAAGTTGAGGTTTTTGTTGAATTTGTTGGTGTTTTTCAATGTTGAGGTTGTTGTTGAATTTGTTGGTATTTTTCAATATTGAGGTTGTTGTTCAGTTTTTTGGCATTTTTATAAGTTGAGGTCATTGAATCTGTTGGTGATTTTCAATATTGAAGTTGTCGTTTAATTTGATGGTGTTTCAATGTTATTTTTTGAACTTTTTTGCTTTTAAAAGTTGAGGCATATGTTGAATTTGTTGGTGTTTTTCAAAGTTGAAGTCGTTGAATTTGTTGGTGATTTTCAATATTGAGCTTGTTCCTTCAATTTGTTTGTGTTATCAATGATTTTTTTTTGAAATTCTTTGTGTTTTTCAAAGTTGAGCTTGTTGCTGAATTTGTTGGTGATATTCAGTGTTGAGGATGTTGAATTTGTTTTTGATTTTCAATGCTGAGGTTGTTGTTGAATTTGTTGGCGTTTTTCAATGTTGAGCTTGTTGTTGAATTTATTGGTGTTTTTCAGTGTTGATTTTGTTGATGAATTTGTTGGCGTTATCAATGTTCTTTTTTCAACTTTTTTGTACTTTTAAAAGTTGAGGTTGTTGTTGAATTTGTTGGTGTTTTTCAATGTTGAGGCTGTTGTGAATTTGTTGGTGATATTCAGTGTTGAGGTTATTGAATTTGTTGGTGATTTTCAATATTGAGTTTGTTGTTGAATTTGTTGGTGTTTTTCAATGTTGAGGTTGTTGTTGGATTTGTTGATGTTTTTCAATGTTGATGTTGTCGATGAATTTGTTGGTGTTATCAAAGTTTTTTTTGAACATTTTCGTGTTTTTCGAAGTTGAGGTTGTTGCGGAATTTATTGGTGTTATCAATGTTTATTTTGTTGAACATTTTTGTACATTTAAAAGTCGAGGTTGATTTTGAATTTGTTAATGTTTTTTAATTGTTGAGGTTCTTATTGAATTTCTTGGCATTTTTCAATGTTGAGGTTGTTGTTGAATTTGTTGGTGTTTTTCACTGTTGATTTTGTTGATGAATTTGTTGGTGTTATCAATTTTGTTTTGAACTTATTTCTGTTTTTCAAAGTTGAGGTTGTTTCTGAATTTCGTGGTGATATTCAGTGTTGAGGTTGTTGAATTTGTCGCTGATTTTCAATATTGAGGTTTTTGTTAAATTTGTTGGTGTTTTCAACGTTTATTTTGTTGAACTTTTTTGTACTTTTAAAAGTTGAGGTTGTTGTTGAATTTGTTGAGATTTTCAATATTGAGGTTGTTGTTGAAATTGTTGGCATTTTACAATGTTGAGTTTGTTGTTGGCATTGTTGATGATTGTCAATATTGAGGTTGTTGTTGAATATGTTGGTGTTATCAATGTTATTTTTGAACTTTTTGTATTTTTCAACATTGAGGTTGCTGTTTAATTTGTTGTTGTTTTTCAGTGTTGAGGTTGATGTTGAATTAACTTGTGTTTTTCAAAATTGAGGTCGTTGATTTTGTTGGTGATTTTTAATATTGAGGTTTTTGTTGCACTTCTTGGTGTTCTGAATGTTTTTTTTTAACTTTTTTGTGTTTTCCAATGTTGAGGTTGTTGTTGAATTTGTTGGTGTTATCAATGTTATTTTTTGAACTTTTTTGTATTTTTGAAAGTTGAGGTTGTTGTTGCATTTGTTGGTGTTTTTCAATGTTGAGGTTGTTGTTGAATTTATTGGTTTTTTTCAATGTTGAGGTTGTTGTTGAATTTGTTGGTGTTTTTCAATGTTGAGGTCGTTGAATTTGTTGGTGATTTTCAATATAGAGGTTGGTGTTGAATTTGTTGGTCATTTTCAATATTGAGGTTGTTGTTGAATTTGTTGGTGTTATGAATGCTTTTTTTGTACTTTTTTGTGTTTTTCATTCTTGAGGTTGTTGCTGAATTTGTTGGTGATTTTCAATGTTGAGGTTGTTGAATTTGTTGGTGATTTTCAATATTGAGGTTGTCGTTGAATTTGTTGGCTTTTTTCAATATTCAGATTGTTGTTGAATTTGTTGGTGTTATCAATTTTATTTTTTGAACTTTTTTGTATTTTTGAACGTTGAGGTTGTTGTTGAATTTATTTTTGTTTTTCAATGTTGAGGTTGATGTTGAATTTACTTGTGCTTTTCAAAGTTGAGGTCGTTGAATTTGTTGGTGTTTTTCAATATTGAGGTTGTTGATGAATTTGTTGGTGATATTCAGCGTTAAGGTTGTTGAATTTGTTGGTGATTTTCAATATTGAGGTTGTTGTTGAATTTGTTGGTGTTCTGAATGTTTTTTTTTAAATTTGTTTGTGTTTTTCAAAGCTGAGGTTGTTGCTGAATGTGTTGGTGATACTCAGTGTTGAGGTTGTTGAATTTGTCGGTGTTTTCCAATGTTGAGGTTGTTGTTGAATTTGTTGGTGCTATCAATGTTATTTTTTGAACTTTTTTGTACTTTTGAAAGTTGAGGTTGTTGTTGAATTGGTTGGGATTTTCAATGTTGAGGTTGTTGTTGAAATTGTTGGCGTTTTTCAATGTTGAGGTTGTTGTTGTTATTGTTGATATTTTTCAATGTTGAAGTTGTTGTTGAAATTGTTGGTGTTCTTCAATGTTGAGGTTGTAGTTGAATTTGTTGGTGTTTTTCAATGTTCAGGTTATTGTTGAATTTGTTGACATTATCAATGTTATTTTTTGTTCTTTTTGTATTTTTGAAAGCTGAGGTTGTTGTTGAATTTGTTGGTGATTTTCAATGTTGAGGTTGCTGTTGAATTTATTGGTGTTTTCCAATGATGAGGTTGTTGTTGAATTTGTTGGTGTTTTTCAATGTTGAGGTCGTTGAATTTGTTCATAATTTTCAATATTCAGCTTGTTGTTGAATTTGTTGATGTTATCAATGTTTTTTTTGAAATTTTTTGTGCTTTTCAAAGTTGAGTTTGTTGCTGAATTTGTTGGTGATATTCAGTGTTGAGGTTGTTGAATTTGTCATTGATTTTCAATATTGAGGTTGTTGTTCAATTTGTTGGTGTTATCAACGTTTATTTTGTTGAACTTTTTTATACTTTTAAAAGTTGAGGTTGTTGTTGAATTTGTTGTGATTTTCCATAATGAGGTTGTTGTTGAAATTGTTGGCGTTTTTCAATGTTGAGTTTGTTGTTGGAATTATTGGTGATTGTCAATATTGAGGTTGTTGTTGAACATGATGGTGTTATCAATGTTATTTTTTTGAAACTTTTTGTATTTTTCAATGTTGAGGTTGTTGCTGAATTTGTTGCTGTTATCAATGTTATTTTGTGAACATTTTTCTATTTTTGAATGTTGTGGTTGTTGTTTAATTTGTTGTTGTTTTTCAATGTTGAGGTTGATGTTGAATTGACTTGTGCTTTTCAAAGTTGAGGTAGTTGAATTTGTTGGTGATTTTCAATATTGAGGTTGTTGTTGAATTTGTTGGTGTTATGAATGGTTTTTTTGAACTTTTTTGTGTTTTTCAATCTTGAGGTTGTTGTTGAATTTGTTGGTGATATTCAGTGTTTAGGTTGTTGAATTTGTCGGAGATTTTCAATATTGAGGTTGTTGTTCAATTTGTCGCTGTTATCAATGTTTATTTTGTTGAACTTATTTGTACTTTTAAAAGTTGAGGTTGTTGTTGAAATTGATGGCGTTTTTCAATCTTGAGTTTGTTGTTGGTATTGTTGATGATTGTCAATATTGAGGTTTTTGTTGAACATGTTGGTGTTATCAATGTTATTTTTAAAAAACTTTTTGTATTTTTCAAAGTTGAAGTTGTTTTTGAATTTGTTGCTGTTTTTCAATGTTGAGGTAGTCGTTGAATTTGTGGGTGTTTATGAATGTACAGGTTGTTGTTGAATTTTTTGCTGTTATCAATGTTATTTTTTCAACTTTTTTGTATTCTTGAACGTTGAGGTCGCTGTTTAATTTGTTGTTGTTTTTCAATGTTGAGGTTGATGCTGAATTCACTTGTGTTTTTCAAAGTTGAGGTCGTTGAAATTGTTGGTGATTTTCAATATTGAGGTTGTTGTTGAATTTGTTGGTGTTCTGAATGTTTTTTTTTGAACTTTTTTGTGTTTTTCAAAGTTGAGGTTGTTATTGAATTTGTTGGTGTTTTTCAATGTTGAGGTTGTTGTTGAATTTGTTGGTGTTTTTCAATGTTGAGGTTGTTGTTGAATTTGCTGGTGTTTTTCAATATTGAGTTCGTTGTTGAATTTGTTGGTTTATTTAGTGTTGAGGTTGTTGAATATCTTGGTGATTTTCAATATTGAGGTTGTTGTTGAATTCGTTGTTGATTTTCAACATTGAATTTGTTGTTGAATTTTTAATGTTATCAATATTTTTCTGTTGAACTTGATGGTATTTTTAAAAGTTGAGGTTGTTATTGAATTTGTTTGTGTTTTTCAAATTTGCGGTCGTTGAAATTGTTGCTGATTTTCATTATTGAGGTTGTTGTTGAATCTGTTGGTGTTATCAATGGTTTTTTTTGAAATTTTTTGAGTTTTTCAAAGTTCAGGTTGTTGCTGAATTTGTTGGTGATGTTCAGTGATGAGGTTCTTGAATTTGTCGGTGATTTTCAATATTGAGGTTGTTGTTAAATTTGTTCATGTTATCAATGTTTATTTTGTTGAACTGTTTTGTACTTTTAAAAGTTGAGGTTGTTGTTGAATTTGTTGGGATTTTCAATATTGACGTTGTTGTTGAAATTGATGGCTTTTTTCAATGTTGAGTCTGTTGTTGGTATTGTTGATGATTGTCAATATTGAGGCTGTTGTTGAATATGTTGGTGTTATCAATGTTTTTTTTTTAAACTTTTTGTATTTTTCAAATTTAAAGCAGTTGTTGAATTTGTTGGTGTTTTTCAATGTTGAGGTTTTTGCTGAATTTATTGGTGTTTTTCAATGTTGAGCTGGTTGTTGAATTTGTTCGTGTTTTTCAATGTTGAGGTTGTTGTTGAATTTGTTGGTGTTATGAATGGTTTTTTTGAACTTTTTTGTGTTTTTCAATCTTGAGGTTGTTGCTGAATTTTTTGGTGATATTCAATGTTGAGGTTGTTGAATTTGTCGCTGATTTTCATTATTGAGGTTGTTGTTAAATTTGTTGGTGTTATCAATGTTTAATGAACTTTTTTGTGTTTTTCATTGTTGGGGTTGTTTTTGAATTTGTTGGTGTTTTTCAATGTTGAGGTTGTTGTTCAATTTGCTGGTGTCTTTCACTCTTGTTAAAATTGTTATCAATATTTTTTTGTTGAACTTGTTTATTTTTCTAAAAGTTAAGGTTGTTGTTGAATTTGTTCGTGTTTTTCAGTGTTGAGGTTGTTGAATTTGTTGGGGATTTTCAATATTGAGGTTGTTGTTCAAAATGTTGTCGTTTTTCAATGTTAAGTTTGTTGTTGAATATGTTGGTGTTTTTCAATGTTGATGTTGTTGATGAATTTGTTGGTGTTATCAATGTTATTTTTTGAACTTTTTTGTATATTTTAAAGTTGAGGTTGTTCTTGAATTTGTTGGTGTTTTTCAAAGTTGAGGTCGTTGAATTTGATGAGGATTTTCAATATTGAGGTTGTTGTTGAATTTGTTGGTGTTATGAATGGTTTTTTTTGTTTAAACTGTATAAACAGTGCCCCCAACATAATCCCTATTTATACAGTGCCCCCATCATAAACACTATATAAGCAGCACCCGCAGCATAAACACTATTTAAACAGTGACCCATCATAATCACAATTTAATCAGTGCTACATCATAAACACTGTTAAAGCAGTTTATGTAGTGTTAATGATGGGGCACTGTTTATATTCTGTTTTTGATTGGGCACTCTCTATATAGTGTTTATGATGGGGAATTGTTTAAATAGTGATGGGGCCAGAATTTAAAGTCAGTCCTGGGACAGAGCACATCACTGTTTAAATAATGTTTATGAGAGGGCACTGTTTATATACTGTTTATGATGGGGTCACTGTTTAAATGGAGTT
This sequence comes from Cetorhinus maximus, assembly GCF_964194155.1. NCBI lineage: Eukaryota > Metazoa > Chordata > Chondrichthyes > Lamniformes > Cetorhinidae > Cetorhinus > Cetorhinus maximus. Next base: position 58,263 of record NW_027597524.1, on the reverse strand, counting down.
TATGATGGGGCACTGTTTAAATAGTATTTATGATGGGGCATTGTTTATATAGTGTTAATGATGGGGGCACTGTTTAAATATTGTTTACAATGGGGCACTGTTTAAATAGTGTTTATGATGGGGGCACTGTTTAAATAGCATTTATGATGGGGCACTGTTTAAATAGTGTTTATGATGGGGCATTGTTCATATAGTGTTTATGATGGGGGCACAGTTTAAATAGTGTTTATGATGGTGCACTGTTCAAATAGTGTTTATGATGGGCACTGTTTAAATAGTGTTTATGATGGGGCACAGCTTAAATAGTGTTTATGATGGGGCACTGTCTAAATAGGGTTTATGATGGGGAAACTGTATACTTACTGTTTATGATGGGGACACTGTTTATATAATATTTATGATGGGGGCACTGTTTAAATAGTATTTATGATGGGGCACTGTTTGTATAGTGTTTATGATGGGGGCACTGTTTAAATAGTGTTTATGGTGCGTGCACAGTTTAAATAGTGTTTATGATGGGGGCACTGTTTATATAGTGTTTGTGATGGGGGCACTGTTTATATAGTGTTTATGATGGGGGCACTGTTTATATAGTGTTTATGATGGGGGCACTGTTTAAATAGGGTTTATGATGGGGGCACTGTTTAAATAGGGTTTATGACGGGCGCACTTTTAAATAGGGTTCATGATGGGGGCACTGTTTATATAGTGTTTATGATGGGGGCATTGTTTAAATAGTGTTTATGATGGGGGCAGTGTTTATATATTGTTTATGATGGGGGCACTGTTTATATAGTGTTTATGATGGGGGCTCTGTTTAAATAGGTTTTATGATGGGCCACTATTTTCATAGTGTTTATGATGGGGCACTGTTTATATAGTGTTTATGATAGGGCACTGTTTATATAGTGTTTATGATGGCGGCACTGTTTAAATTGTGTTTATGATGGGGGCAGTGTTTATATAGTGTTCATGATGGGGCACTGTATAAATAGGTTTTATGATGGGGGCACTGTTTAAGTAGGGATTTTGATGGGGCACTGTTTAGATTGTGTTTATGATGGGGGCACTGTTTTAAATAGAGTTTATGATGGGGGGACTGTTTATATTTTGTTTATGATGGGGGAACTGCCTATATAGTGTTTATGATGGGGCACTTTTTATATAGTGTTTATGATGGTTGCACAGTTTATATAGTGTATATGATGGGGGCACTGTTTAAATAGTTTTTATGATGGGTGCTGTGTTTATATAGTGTTTATGATGGGGCACTGTTTAAACAGTGTTTATGATGGGGGCACTGTTTATATAGGGTTTATGAAGGGAGCACTGTTTATAAAGTGTTTATGATGGGGGCACTGTTTAAACAGTGTTTATGATGGGGGCACTGTTTATATAGCGTTTATGATGGGGGAACTGTTTATATAGTGTTTATGATGGGGGCACTGTTTAAATAGGGTTTATGATAGGGTCACTGTTTAAATTGTGTTTATGATGGGTGCACTGTTTAAATAGGGTTTATGATGGGGGTGCTGTTCATATAGTGTTTATGAATGTGGCACTGTTTAAATATTGTTTATGATGTGGGAACTGTTTATACAGGGTTTATGATGGGGGCACTGTTTAAACAGTGTTTATGATGGGGGCACTGTTTATATAGTGTTTATGATCGGGTACTGTTTATATAGTGTTTATGATGGGGGCAATGTTTATATATAGTGTTTATGATGGGGCTCTGTTTATATAGTGTTTATGATGGGGGCACTGCTTATATAGAATTTATGATGGGGGCACTGTTTATATAGTGTTTATGATGGAGGTACTGTTTAAATAGGCTTTATGATGGGGGCTCTGTTTATATAGTGTTTATGATGGGGGCACTGTTTAAATAGGGTTTATCATGGGGGCACTTATTATATAGTGTTATGATGGGGCACTGTTTATATAGTGTTTATGATGGGGGCACTGTTTATATAGTGTTTATGATGGGTGCACTGTTTATATAGTGTTTATGATGGGGGATCTGTTAATATAGTGCTTATCATGGGGCAGTGTTTAAATAGTGTTTGTGATGGGGTACTCTTTATATAGTGTTTATGATGGGGGCACTGTTTATACATTGTTTATGATGGGGGCTCTGTTTATATAATGTTTATGATGGGGTACTGTTTATATAGTGTTTATGATGCGGTACTGCTTATATGGTGTTTATGATGGGGGCTCTGTTTATCTAGCATTTATGATGGGGCACTGTTTAAATAGTGTTTATGTTGGGGTACTGTTTATAACGTGTTTATGATGGAGCACTGTTTATATAGTGTTTATGATGGGGGCTCTGTTTATATAGGGTTTATGATGGGGCACTGTTTATATCGTGTTTATAATGGCGGCACTGTTTATACAGTGTTTATGATGGGGACATTGTTTATATAGTGTTTATGATGGGGGCACTGTTTACATAGTGTTTATGATGGTGGCACTGTTTAAATAGTTTTTATGATGGGGGCACTGTTTCTTTAGTGTTTATGATGGGGGCACTGTTTATATAGTGTTTATGATGGGAGCATTGTTTATACAGTGTTTATGATGTGGGAACTGTTTATATAGTGTTTATGATCGGGGCACTGTTTATTTGTTGATTATGATGGGGCCACTTTTTATATAGTGTTTATGATGGGGGCACTGTTTATATAGTGTTTATGATGGGGGCACTGTTTATATAGTGTTCATGATGGGGCACTGTTTACGAGGGTTTATGATGGGGGCACTGTTTATATAGAGTTTATGATGGGGGCACTGCTTATATAGTGTTTATGATGGGGGCACTGTTTAAATAGTGTCTATGATGGGGGCACTGTTTATATAGTGTTTATGACGGGGGCACTGTTTAAATAGTGTTTATGATGTGGGCACTGTTTATATAGTGTTTATGATGGGGGCGCTGTTTATATAGTGTTTATGATGGGGCACTGCTTATATAGTGTTTATGAAATGGTACTGTTTAAATAGGATTTATGATGGGGCACTGTTTAAATTGTGTGTATGATGGGGGCAGTGTTTATATAAAGTTTATGATGGGGCACTGTTTAAATAACGTTTATGATGGGGCACTGTTTAAATTTTGTTTATGATGGGGGCAGTGTTTATATAGTGTTTATGATGGGGCACTGTTTCAAGTGTGTATGATGGGGGCACTTGTTTATATAGTGCTTAAGATGGGGCACTGTTTATATAGGGTTAATGATGGGCCACTGTTTACATATTGTTTATGATGGGGGCACTGTTTATATAGTGTTTATGATGGGGGAGCTGTTTAAATAGGGTTTATCATGGGGGCACTGTTTATATAGTGTTTATGATGGGGGCAGTGTTTATATAGTGTTTATGATGGGGGCACTGTTTAAGTAGGGTTTATCATGGGGGCACTGTTTCAATAGGGTTTATGATGGGGGCACTGTCTATATAGTGTTTATGATGGGGGCATTGTTTAAATAGTGTTTATGATGTGGGAACTGTTTATATAGTGTTTGTGATGGGGGCATTGTTTACATAGTGTTTATGATGGGGGCAGTGTTTATTTATTGTTTATGATGGGGGCACTGTTTATATAGTGTTTATGATGGGGCACCATTTAAATAGGATTTATGATGGGGGCACTGTTTATATAGTGTTTCTGATGGGGGCACTGTTTAAACAGTGTTTATGATGGGGGCACTGTTTAAATAGTGTTTATGATGTGGGAACTGTTCATATAGTGTTTGTGATGTGGGCACTGTTCATATAGGGTTTATGATGGGGGCACTGTTTAATTAGTGTTTATGATGTGGGAACTGTTTATATAGTGTTTATGATGGGGGCAGTGTTTATTTTTTGTTTATGATGGGGGCACTGTTTATGTAGTGTTTATGATGGGGGCACTGTTTAAATAGTGTTTATGATGTGGGAACTGTTTATATAGTGTTTATGATGGGGGCAGTGTTTATTTGTTTTTTATGATGGGGGCACTGTTTATGTAGTGCTTATGATGGAGGCACTGTTTATATAGTATTTATAATGGAGGCACTGTTTATATAGTGTATATGATGGGGGCACTGTTTATATAGTGTTTATGATGGGGCACTGTTTAAATATGGTTTTTGATGGGGCACTGTTTATATAGTGTTTATGATGCGGGCACTGTTTATATAGTGTTTTTGATGGTGCACTATTTAAGTAGTGTTTATGATCGGCACTGTTTATATAGTGTTTATGATGGGGGCACTGTATATATAGGGTATATGATGGGGGCACTGTTTATATAGTGTTTATGATGGGGTCACTGTTTAAATAGTGTTAATGATGGGGGCACTGTTTAACAAGGGTTCATGATGAGGGCACTGTTTAAATAGGGTTCATGATGGGGGCACTGTTTAAATAGTGTTTATGATGGGGGCAATGTTTAAATAGCCTTTATGATGGGGGCACAGTTTAAATAGTTTTTGTGATGGAGGAACTGTTTAAATTGGGTTCAGGATGGGGGCACTGTTTAAATAGTGATTATGATGGGGAACTGTTTATATAGTGTTCATGATGCGGGCACTGTTTATATAGTGTTTAAGATGTGGGCACTGTTTATATAGTGTTTATGATGGGGGCACTTTTTATATATTGTTTGTGATGGGGGCACTGTTTATATTGTGTTTATGATGTGGACACTGTTTATATAGTGTTTATGATTGGGGCACGGTTTGAATACTGTTAATGACGGGGGCTCTGTTTAAATACTGTTTAAGATGGGGGCACTGTTTAATTAGTGTTTATGATGTGGGAACAGTTTATATAGTAATTATGATGGGGGCACTGTTTATATAGTGTTTATGATGTGGGCACTGTTTATATAGTGTTTATGATGGGGGCACTGTTTAAATAGTGTCTATGATGGGGCCACTGTTTATATAGTGTTTATGATGGGGCACTGCTTATATAGTGTTTATGAAGGGGTACTGTTTAAATGGGATTTAATGTGGGGCACTGTTTAAATTGTGTGTATGATGGGGGCAGTGTTTATATAAAATTTATGATGGGGCACTGTTTAAATAGCGTTTATGATGGGGCACAGTTTAAATTTTGTTTATGATGGGGGCAGTGTTTATATAGTGTTTATGATGGGGGCACTGTTTCAAGTGTGTATGATGGGGGCACTTGTTTATATAGTGCTTAAGATGGGGCACTGTTTATATAGGGTTAATGATGGGGGAGCTTTTTATATAGTGTTTATGATGGGGGCACTGTTTCTATAGGGTTTATGATGGGGGCACTGTCTATATAGTGTTTATGATGGGGGCATTGTTTAAATAGTGTTTATGATGTGGGAACTGTTTATATAGTGTTTATGATGGGGGCAATGTTTACATAGTGTTTATGATGGGGGCAGTGTTTATTTATTTTTTATGATGGGGGCACTGTTTATATAGTGTTTATGATGGGGCACCTTTTAAATAGGATTTATGATGGGGGCACTGTTTATATAGTGTTTCTGATGGGGGCAGTGTTTATATAGTGTTTATGATGGGGCACTGTATATATAGTGTTTATGATGGGGGCACTGTTTATATAGTGTTTATGATGGGGGCACTGTTTATATAGTGTTTATTAAGGGGGCACTGTTTAAATAGTGTTTATGATGGGGGCACTGTTGATATAGTGTTTATGATGGACACTGTTTATATAGTGTTTATGATGGGGGCACTGTTTAAATAGTGTTTATGATGGGGGCACTGTTTAAATAGTGTTTATGATGCGGGCATTGTTTAAATAGTATTTATGTTGGGGGCACTGTTTAAATAGTGTTTATGACGTGGGAATTTTTTACGTAGAGTTTATGATGGGGGCACTGTTTATATAGTGCTTATGATGGGAGCACTGTTTAAATAGTGTTTATGACGTGGGAATTTTTTACGTAGTGTTTATGATGGGGGCACTGTTTATATAGTGCTTATGATGGGAGCACTGTTTAAATAGTGTTTATGATGGAGGCACTGTTTAAATAGGCTTCATGATAGGGGCACTGTTTAAATAGGGTTCATGATGGGGGCACTGTTTAAATAGGTTTCATGATGGGGCACTGTTTATATAGTGTTTATGATGTGGGCACTGCTTATATAGTGTTTATGATGGGGGCACTGTTTATATAGTGTTTATGATGGGGCACTGTTTATATAGTGTTTATGATGGGGGCACTGTTTAAATACTGTTAATGATGGGGGCTCAGTTTAAATAGTGTTTATGATTGGGGCACTGTTTAAATAGGGTTTAACATGGGTGCACTGTTTATACAGTGTTTATGACGTGGGCACTGTTTATATAGTGTTTATGATGGGGGCACTGTTGATATAGTGTTTATGATGGGGGCACGGTTTAAATACTGTTAATGATGGGGGCTTTTTTTTTATAGTGTTTATGATGGGGTAATGTTTACATACTGTTTATGATGTGGGAACAGTTTATATAGTGTTTATGACGTGTGCACTGTTTAAATAGTGTTTATGATGTTGGCACTGTTTATATAGTGTTTATGATGGGGGCGCTGTTTATATAGTGCTTAAGATGGGGGCACTGTTTATATAGTGTCTATGATGGGGGCACTGTTTATATAGAGTTTATGATGGGGGCACTGTTTATATAGTGTTAATGATGGTGACACTGTTTATATAGTGTTTATGATGGGGCACTGTTTATATAGTGTTTATGATGGGGGCACTGTTTAAATAGTGTTTATGATGGGGTCACTGTTTAAATAGGGTTCAAGATGGGTGCACTGTTTAAATAGTGTTTAAGATGGGGGCACTGTTTAATTAGTGTTTATGATGGGGGCACGGTTTAAATACTGTTAATGATGGGGGCACTATTTAATTAGTGTTTATGATGTGGGAACTGTTTATATAGTGTTTATGATGGGGGCACAGTTTATGAAGTTTTTATGATGGGGGCAGTGTTTATTTATTGTTTATGAAGGGGGCATTGTTTAAATAGTGTTTGTGACGTGGGAACTTTTTGTATAGTGTTTATGATGGGATAATGTTTAAATAGTGTTTATGATGGGAGCACTGTTTATATAATGTTTATGATGGGGGCACTGTTTAAATAGCGTTTATGATGCGGGCATTGTTTAAATAGTGTTTATGATGTGGGAACTGTTTATATAGTATTTATGATGGGGGCAGTGTTTATATAGTGTTTATGATGGGGGCACTGTTTATATAGTGTTTATGATGGGGGCACTGTTTAAATACTGTTTATGATGGGGGCACTGTTTATATAGTGTTTATGATGAGGGAACTGTTTATATAGTGTTTATGATGGGGGCAATGTTTAAATAGCCTTTATGATGGGGGCACTGTTTAAATAGTTTTTGTGATGGGGGAACTGTTTAAATTGGGTTCAGGATGGGGGCACTGTTTAAATAGTGATTATGATGGGGAACTGTTTATATAGTGTTCATGATGCGGGCACTGTTTATATAGTGTTTAAGATGTGGGCACTGTTTATATAGTGTTTATGATGGGGGCACTTTTTATATATTGTTTATGATGGGGGCACTGTTTATATTGTGTTTATGATGTGGGCACTGTTTATATAGTGTTTATGATTGGGGCACGGTTTGAATACTGTTAATGACGGGGGCTCTGTTTAAATACTGTTTAAGATGGGGGCACTGTTTAATTAGTGTTTATGATGTGGGAACTGTTTATATAGTAATTATGATGGGGGCACTGTTTATATAGTGTTTATGATGTGGGCACTGTTTATATAGTGTTTATGATGGGGGCACTGTTTAAATAGTGTCTATGATGGGGCCACTGTTTATATAGTGTTTATGATGGGGCACTGCTTATATAGTGTTTATGAAGGGGTACTGTTTAAATGGGATTTAATGTGGGGCACTGTTTAAATTGTGTGTATGATGGGGGCAGTGTTTATATAAAATTTATGATGGGGCACTGTTTAAATAGCGTTTATGATGGGGCACAGTTTAAATTTTGTTTATGATGGGGGCAGTGTTTATATAGTGTTTATGATGGGGGCACTGTTTCAAGTGTGTATGATGGGGGCACTTGTTTATATAGTGCTTAAGATGGGGCACTGTTTATATAGGGTTAATGATGGGGGAGCTTTTTATATAGTGTTTATGATGGGGGCACTGTTTCTATAGGGTTTATGATGGGGGCACTGTCTATATAGTGTTTATGATGGGGGCATTGTTTAAATAGTGTTTATGATGTGGGAACTGTTTATATAGTGTTTATGATGGGGGCAATGTTTACATAGTGTTTATGATGGGGGCAGTGTTTATTTATTGTTTATGATGGGGGCACTGTTTATATAGTGGTTATGATGGGGCACCTTTTAAATAGGATTTATGATGGGGGCACTGTTTATATAGTGTTTCTGATGGGGGCAGTGTTTATATAGTGTTTATGATGGGGCACTGTTTATATAGTGTTTATGATGGGGGCACTGTTTATATAGTGTTTATGATGGGGGCACTGTTTAAATAGTGTTTATGATGGGGGCACTGTTGATATAGTGTTTATGGTGGACACTGTTTATATAGTGTTTATGATGGGGGCACTGTTTAAATAGTGTTTATGATGGGGGCACTGTTTAAATAGTGTTTATGATGCGGGCATTGTTTAAATAGTATTTATGTTGGGGGCACTGTTTAAATAGTGTTTATGACGTGGGAATTTTTTACGTAGTGTTTATGATGGGGGCACTGTTTATATAGTGCTTATGATGGGAGCACTGTTTAAATAGTGTTTATGATGGAGGCACTGTTTAAATAGGCTTCATGATAGGGGCACTGTTTAAATAGGGTTCATGATGGGGGCACTGTTTAAATAGGTTTCATGATGGGGCACTGTTTATATAGTGTTTATGATGTGGGCACTGCTTATATAGTGTTTATGATGGGGGCACTGTTTATATAGTGTTTATGATGGGGCACTGTTTATATAGTGTTTATGATGGGGGCACTGTTTAAATACTGTTAATGATGGGGGCTCAGTTTAAATAGTGTTTATGATTGGGGCACTGTTTAAATAGGGTTTAACATGGGTGCACTGTTTATACAGTGTTTATGACGTGGGCACTGTTTATATAGTGTTTATGATGGGGGCACTGTTGATATAGTGTTTATGATGGGGGCACGGTTTAAATACTGTTAATGATGGGGGCTTTTTTTTTATAGTGTTTATGATGGGGTAATGTTTACATACTGTTTATGATGTGGGAACAGTTTATATAGTGTTTATGACGTGTGCACTGTTTAAATAGCGTTTATGATGTTGGCACTGTTTATATAGTGTTTATGATGGGGGCGCTGTTTATATAGTGCTTAAGATGGGGGCACTGTTTATATAGTGTCTATGATGGGGGCACTGTTTATATAGAGTTTATGATGGGGGCACTGTTTATATAGTGTTAATGATGGTGACACTGTTTATATAGTGTTTATGATGGGGCACTGTTTATATAGTGTTTATGATGGGGGCACTGTTTAAATAGTGTTTATGATGGGGTCACTGTTTAAATAGGGTTCAAGATGGGTGCACTGTTTAAATAGTGTTTAAGATGGGGGCACTGTTTAATTAGTGTTTATGATGGGGGCACGGTTTAAATACTGTTAATGATGGGGGCACTATTTAATTAGTGTTTATGATGGAGGCACAGTTTATGAAGTTTTTATGATGGGGGCAGTGTTTATTTATTGTTTATGAAGGGGGCATTGTTTAAATAGTGTTTGTGACGTGGGAACTTTTTGTATAGTGTTTATGATGGGATAATGTTTAAATAGTGTTTATGATGGGGGCACTGTTTATATAATGTTTATGATGGGGGCACTGTTTAAATAGCGTTTATGATGTGGGCATTGTTTAAATAGTGTTTATGATGGGGGCACTGTAAATATAGTGTTTATGATGGAGGCACTGTTTATATATTGTTTATGATGGGGCACTGCTTATATAGTGTTTATGATGGGGGCACTGTTTAATTAGTGTTTATGATGTGGGAACTGTTTATATAGTATTTATGATGGGGGCAGTGTTTATATAGTGTTTATGATGGGGGCACTGTTTCAAGTGTGTATGATGGGGGCACTTGTTTATATAGTGCTTAAGATGGGGCACTGTTTATATAGGGTCAATGATGGGGGGGCTTTTTATATAGTGTTTATGATGGGGGCACTGTTTAAGTAGGGTTTATCATGGGGGCACTGTTGATATAGTGCTTATGATGGGGGCACTGTTTATATAGTGTTTATGATGGGGGCACTGTTTAAATAGTGTTTATGATGCGGGCATTGTTTAAATAGTATTTATGTTGGGGGCACGGTTTAAATAGTGTTTATGACGTGGGAATTTTTTACGTAGTGTTTATGATGGGGGCACTGTTTATATAGTGTTTATGATGGGGGCAGTGTTTAAATAGGCTTCATGATAGGGGCACTGTTTAAATAGGGTTCATGATGGGGGCACTGTTTAAATAGGGTTCATGATGGGGCACTGTTAATATAGTGTTCATGATGCGGGCACTGTTTATATAGTGTTTATGATGTGGGCACTGCTTATATAGTGTTTATGATGGGGGCACTGTTTATATAGTGTTTATGATGGGGCACTGTTTATATAGTGTTTATGATCGGGTCTCGGTTTAAATACTGTTAATGATGGGGGCTCTGTTTAAATAGTGTTTATGATTGGGGCACTGTTTAAATAGGGTTTAACATGGGTGCACTGTTTATACAGTGTTTATGACGTGGGCACTGTTTATATAGTGTTTATGATGGGGGCACTGTTGACATAGTGTTTATGATGGGGGCACGGTTTAAATACTGTTAATGATGGGGGCTTTTTTTTTTATAGTGTTTATGATGGGGTACTGTTTACATACTGTTTATGATGTGGGAACTGTTTATATAGTGTTTATGATGTGTGCACTGTTTAAATAGTGTTTATGATGTTGGCACTGTTTATATAGTGTTTATGATGGGGGCGCTGTTGATATAGTGTTTATGATGTGGCACTGTTTAAATAGTGTTTATGATGGGGGCACGTTTTATATAGTGTTTATGGTGTGGGCACTGCTTATATAGTGTTTATGATGGGGGCACTGTTTAAATAGTGTTTATGATGGGGGCACAGTTTAAATAGGGTTCAAGATGGGGGCACTGTTTAAATAGTGTTTATGATGGGGGCACTGTTTAATTAGTGTTTATGATGTGGGCACTGTTTATATAGTGTTTATGATGGGGGCATGGTTTAAATACTGTTAATGATGGGGGCACTATTTAATTAGTGTTTATGATGTGGAAACTGTTTATATAGTGTTTATGATGGGGGCACAGTTTATGTAGTTTTTATGATGGGGGCAGTGTTTATTTATTGTTTACGATGGGGGCATTGTTTAAATAGTGTTTATGACGTGGGAACTGTTTATATAGTGTTTATGATGGGGCAATGTTTATATAGTGTTTATGATGGGGCACTTTTTATATAGTGTTTATGATGGATGCACTGTTTATATAGTGTTTATGATGGCGGCACTGTTTCAATAGTGTTTACGATGGGGCACTGTTTATATAGTGTTTATGATGGGGGCACTGTTTATATAGTGTTTATGATGGGGGCACTGTTTAAATAGCGTTTATGATGGGGGCATTGTTTAAATAGTGTTTATGATGGGGGCACTGTTTATATAGTGTTTATGATGGGGGACTGTTTATATAGTGTTTATGATGGTGGCACTGATTAAATAGTGTTTATGATGGGGGCACTGTTTATATAGTGTTTATGATGGGGGCACTGTTTAAATAGTGTTTATGATGGGGGCACGTTTTATATAGTGTTTATGATGTGGGCACTGCTTATATAGTGTTTATGATGTGGGCACTGTTTAAATAGCGTTTATGATGGGGGCATTGTTTAAATAGTGTTTATGATGGGGGCACTGTTGATATAGTGTTTATGATGTGGCACTGTTTAAATAGTGTTTATGATGGGGCACGGTTTATATAGTGTTTATGATGGGGGCAATGCTTATATAGTGTTTATGATGGGTCACTTTTATATAGTGTTTATGATGGGGGCACTGTTTATATAGTGTTTATGATGGAGGCACTGTTTATATATTGTTTATGATGGGGCACTGCTTATATAGTGTTTATGATGGGGGCTCTGTTTAAATAGGTTTTATGATGGGCCACTATTTTCATAGTGTTTATGATGGGGCACTGTTTATATAGTGTTTATGATGGGGCACTGTTTATATAGTGTTTATGATGGGGGCACTGTTTAAATTGTGTTTATGATGGGGGCAGTGTTTATATAGTGTTCATGATGGGGCACTGTATAAATAGGTTTTATGATGGGGGCACTGTTTAAGTTGGGATTATGATGGGGCATTGTTTAGATTGTGTTTATGATGGGGGCACTGTTTCAATAGAGTTTATGATGGGGGGACTGTTTATATTTTGTTTATGATGGGGAACTGCGTATATAGTGTTTATGAGGGCGCACTGTTTATATAGTGTTTATGATGGGGGCGCTGTTTATATAGTGTTTATGATGGGGCACTTTTTATATAGTGTTTATGATGGGGGCACTGTTTATATAGTGTTTATGAAGTGGGCACTGTTTATATAGTGTTTATGATGGGGCACTGTTTATATGGGTTTTATGATGGGGGCGCTGTTTATACAGTGTTTATGATGGGGCACTTATTATATAGTGTTTATGATGGGGGCACTGTCTATATAGTGTTTATGATGGGCGCACTGTTTATGTAGTGTTTATGAAGTGGCGCTGTTTATAAAGTGTTTATGATGGGGGGACTGTTTAAATAGTGTTTATGATGGGGCTCGGTTTATATAGTGTTTATGATGGGGCCTCTTTTTATATAGTGTTTATGATGGGGGCACTGTTTAAATAGTGTTTATGATGGGGGCAGTGTTTATATAGTGTTTATGATGGGGGCACTGTTTATACACTGTTTATGCTGGGGGCATTGTTTAAATAGTGTTTATGATGGGGCACTGTTTATATAGTGTTTATGATGGTGACACTGTTTATTTATTGTTTATGATGGGGCACTGTTTATATAGTGTTTATGATGTGGGTACTGTTTTAATAGTGTTTATGATGGGGGCACAGTTTAAATAGGGTTCAAGATGGGGGCAATGTTTAAATAGTGTTTATGATGGGGGCACTGTTTAATTTGTGTTTATGATGTGGGCACTGTTTATATAGTGTTTATGATGGGGACACGGTTTAAATACTGTTAATGATGGGTGCACTATTTAATTAGTGTTTATGATGTGGGAACTGTTTATATAGTGTTTATGATGGGGGCACAGTTTATGTCGTTTTTATGATGGGGGCAGTGTTTATTTATTGTTTATGATGGGGGCATTGTTTAAATAGTGTTTATGACGTGGGACCTATTTATATAGTGTTTATGATGGGCCAATGTTTAAATAGTGTTTATGATGGGGGCACTGTTTATATAATGTTTATGAGGGGGGCACTTTTTATATCGTGTTTATGATGGGGGCACTGCTTATATAGTGTTTATGATGGGGCACTTTTATATATTGTTTATGATGGGGGCACTGTTTATATAGTGTTTATGATGGAGGCACTGTTTATATATTGTTTATAATGGGGCACTGCTTATATAGTGTTTATGATGGGGGCACTGTTTAAATTGTGTTTATGATGGGGGCAGTGTTTATATAGTGTTCATGATGGGGCACTGTATAAATAGGTTTTATGATGGGGGCACTGTTTAAGTAGGGATTTTGATGGGGCACTGTTTAGATTGTGTTTATGATGGGGGCACTGTTTTAAATAGAGTTTATGATGGGGGGACTGTTTATATTTTGTTTATGATGGGGGAACTGCCTATATAGTGTTTATGATGGGGCACTTTTTATATAGTGTTTATGATGGTTGCACTGTTTATATAGTGTATATGATGGGGGCACTGTTTAAATAGTTTTTATGATGGGTGCTGTGTTTATATAGTGTTTATGATGGGGCACTGTTTAAACAGTGTTTATGATGGGGGCACTGTTTATATAGCGTTTATGATGGGGGAACTGTTTATATAGTGTTTATGATGGGGGCACTGTTTAAATAGGGTTTATGATAGGGTCACTGTTTAAATTGTGTTTATGATGGGTGCACTGTTTAAATAGGGTTTATGATGGGGGTGCTGTTCATATAGTGTTTATGAATGTGGCACTGTTTAAATATTGTTTATGATGTGGGAACTGTTTATACAGGGTTTATGATGGGGGCACTGTTTAAACAGTGTTTATGATGGGGGCACTGTTTATATAGTGTTTATGATCGGGTACTGTTTATATAGTGTTTATGATGGGGGCAATGTTTATATATAGTGTTTATGATGGGGCTCTGTTTATATAGTGTTTATGATGGGGGCACTGCTTATATAGAGTTTATGATGGGGGCACTGTTTATATAGTGTTTATGATGGAGGTACTGTTTAAATAGGCTTTATGATGAGGGCTCTGTTTATATAGTGTTTATGATGGGGGCACTGTTTAAATAGGGTTTATCATGGGGGCACTTATTATATAGTGTTATGATGGGGCACTGTTAATATAGTGTTTATGAAGGGGGCACTGTTTATATAGTGTTTATGATGGGTGCACTGTTTATATAGTGTTTATGATGGGGGATCTGTTAATATAGTGCTTATCATGGGGCAGTGTTTAAATAGTGTTTGTGATGGGGTACTCTTTATATAGTGTTTATGATGGGGGCACTGTTTATACATTGTTTATGATGGGGGCTCTGTTTATATAATGTTTATGATGGGGTACTGTTTATATAGTGTTTATGATGCGGTACTGCTTATATGGTGTTTATGATGGGGGCTCTGTTTATCTAGCATTTATGATGGGGCACTGTTTAAATAGTGTTTATGTTGGGGTACTGTTTATAACGTGTTTATGATGGAGCACTGTTTATATAGTGTTTATGATGGGGGCACTGTTTATATAGTGTTTATGATGCGGGCACTGTTTAAATAGGGTTCATGATGGGGGCGCTGTTTAAATAGGGTTCATGATGGGGGCACTTTTTAAATAGTGTTTATGATGGGGGATCAGTTTATATAGTGTTTATGATGGGGCACTGTTTATCTAGTGTTTATGATTGGGGCACTGTTTATATAGTGTTTATGATGGGGCACTGATTATATAGTGTTTATGATGGGGCACAGTTTATATAGTGTTTATGATGGGGCACTGTTTATATAGTGTTTATGATGGGGGCACTGTTTACATAGTGTTTATGATGGGGCACTGTTTAAACAGTGTTTACGATGGGGGCACTGTTTATTTAGGGTTTATGATGGGCGTACTGTTTATAAAGTGTTTATGATGGGGGCACTGTTTATATAGTGTTTATGATGGGGGCACTGTTTTTTTAGTGATTATGATGTGGGAACTGTTTAAATAGGGTTTATGATGGAGGCACTGTTTATATAGTGTTTATGATGGGGGCGCTATTTATATAGTGTCTATGATGGGGGCACTGTTTAAATAGGGTTCATGATGGGGGCACTGTTTAAATAGTGTTTATGATGGGGGAACTGTTTATATAGTGTTTATGATGGGGCACTGTTTAAATAGCGTTTATGATGGAGGAACTGTTTATACAGTGATGATAATGGGGGCACGGTTTAATTACTGTTAATGATTGGGGCACTGTTTAATTAGTGTTTATGATGTGGGAACTGTTTATATAGTGTTTATGATGGGCCTCTGTTTATATAGTGTTCATGATGGGGGCACTGTTTATATAGCGTTTATGATGGGGGCACTGTTTATATAGTGTTTATGATGTGGGCGCTGTTTATATAGTGTTTATGATGGGGGCACAGTTTATATAGTGTTTATGATTGGGGCAATGGTTATATAGTATTTATGATGGGGGCACTGTTTAAATAGTGTTTATGATGGGAGCACTGTTTATATAATGTTTATGATGGGGGCGCTGTTTATATAGTGTTTATGAAGGGGGTACTGTTTAAATAGGGTTTATGATGGGGGCACTGTTTATATAGTGTTTATGATGGGGGCACTGTTTATATAGTGTTTATCATGGGGGCACTGTTTAAATAGTGTTTATGATGGGGGTACTGTTTAAATAGTGTTTATGATGGGGACACTGTTTATATAGTGTTTATGCTGGGGACACTGTTTATATAGTGTTTATGATGGGGCACTTTTAAATAATATTTATGATGGGGCACTGTTTATATAGTCTTTATGAGGTGGGCACCGTTTAAAAAGGGTTTATGATGGGGCACAGTTTAAATAGTGTTTATGATGGGGCACTGTTTAAATAGTGTTTATGATGGGGATACTGTTTAAACAGTGTTTATGATGGGGGCTCTGTTTATATAGTGTTTATGATGGGGGTACTATTTAAATAGTGTTTATGATGGGGCAATGTTTAAATAGTTTTTATGATGGGGCTCTGTTTAAATAGGGTATATGATGGGGGCATTGTTTATATAGTGTTTATGATGGGGCACTGTTTAAATAGGGTTTATGATGGGACACAGTTTATATAGTGTTAATGATGGGGCACTGTTTAAATAGGGTTTATGATGGGACACTGTTTAAATAGAGTTTATGATGGGGGCACTGTTTATATAGTGTTTATGATGGGGGCACTGTTTAAATAGTGTTTATGATGGGGCACTGTTTAAATATTGTTTATGATGGGTGCACTGTTTATATAGTGTTTATGATGGGGGCACTGTTTAAATAGTGTTTATGATGGGGGCACTGTTTAAGTAGTGTTTATGATGGGGGCACTGTTTAAATAGTGTTAATGATGGAGGCACTGTTTAAATAGTGTTTAAGATGGGGGCTCTGTTTAAATAGGGTTTATGATGGGGGCAGTGTTTATATAGCGTTTATGCTGGGGGCTCTGTTTATATAGTGTTTATGATGGGGGCACTGTTTATATAGTGTTTATGATGGGGGCACTGTTTAAATAGTGTTTATGATTGGGGCACTGTTTAAATAGTGTTTATGATGGGGGCAGTGTTTATATAGTGTTTATGATGAGGCACTTTTTATATAGTGTTTATGATGGGGGCACTGTTTATATAGTGTCTATGATGGGGGCCCTGTTTATATAGTGTTTATGATGGGGGCACTGTTTATATAGTGTATATGATGGGGCACTGTTAATATAGTGTTTATGATGGGGACAATGTTTATATAGTGTTTATGATGGGGGTACTGTTTATATAGTGTTTATGATGGGACACTGTTTATATAGTGTTTATGCTGGTGCCCTGTTTATATAGTGATTATGATGGTGGCACTGTTTAAATAGTGTTTATGATGGGGGCACTGTTAAAATAGTGTTTATGATGGGGGCACTTTTTAAATAGCATTTATGATGGGGCACTGTTTATATAGTGTTTATGATGAGGGCTTTGTTTATATAGTTTTTATGATGGGGGCACTGTTTATATAGTGTTTATGATGGTGAACTGTTTAAATAGTGTTTATGATGGGGGCACTTTTTATTTCGTGTTTATGATGGGGCAATGTATATATAGAGTTTATGATGGGGCACTGTTTAAATGGTGATTATGATTCAGCACTGTTTATATAGTGATTATCATGGGGGCACTGTTTAAATAGTGTTTATGATGGGGGCACTGTTAAAATAGTGTTTATGATGGGGGCACTTTTTAAATGGAATTTATGATGGGGCACTGTTTAAATAGTGTTTATGATGGGGGCACTCTTTATATAGTGTTTATGATGGGGACAGTGTTTATATAGTGTTGATGATGGGGGCACTGTTTATATCGGGTTTATGATGGGGGCACTGTTTATATAGTGTTTATGACGTGGCACTGTTTATATAGTGTTTATGATGGGTTCGCTGTTTATATAGGGTTTAAGATGGGGGCACTGTTTATATAGTGTTTATGATGGGACCACTGTTTATATAGTGTTTATGATGGGGGCTCTGTTTATATAGGGTTTATGATGGGGGCACTGTTTATATAGTGTTTATGATGGGGCACTGTTTAAATAATGTTTATGATGGGGCACTGTTTAAATAATGTTTATGATGGGGCACTGTTTATATAGTGTTTATGATGGGGGCACTGTTTATATAGTGTTTATGATGGGGGTACTATATAAATAGTGTTTATGATGGGGCAATGTTTAAATAGTTTTTATGATGGGGCTCTGTTTAAATAGGGTTTATGATGGGGGCACTCTTTATATACAGTTTATGATGATGACACTGTTTAAATTGTGTTTATGATGGGGCACTGTTTAAATAGGGTTTATGATGGGACACTGTTTATATAGTGTTAATGATGGGGCACTGTTTAAATAGGGTTTGTGATGGGGGCACTGTTTAAATAGTGTTTATGATGGGGGCACTGTTTAAATAGTGTATATGATGGGGGACTGTTTAAATAGTGTTTATGATGGGGGCACTGTTTAAATAGTGTTTATGATGGGGGCACTGTTTAAATAGTGTATATGATGGGGCACTGTTTAAATAGTGTTTATGATGGGGGCACTGTTTAAATAGTGTATATGATGGGGCACTGTTTAAATAGTGTTTATGATGGGGGCACTGTTTAAATAGTGTATATGATGGGGGACTGTTTAAATACTGTTTATGATGGGGCACTGTTTAAATGGTGTTTATGATGGGTGCACTGTTTATATAGTGTTTATGATGGGGGCACTGTTTAAATAGTGTTTATGATGGGGGCACTGTTTAAGTAGTGTATATGATGGGGGCACTGTTTAAATAGTGTTTATGATGGAGGCACTGTTTAAATAGTGTTTAAGATGAGGCCTCTGTTTAAATAGGGTTTATGATGGGGGCAGTGTTTATATAGCGTTTATGATGGGGGCGCTGTTTATATAGTGTTTATGATGGGGCACTGTTTCTATAGTGTTTATGATGGGGGCACTGTTTTTTTAGTGATTATGATGGGGGAACTGTTTAAATAGGGTTCATGATGGAGGCACTGTTTTTATAGTGTTTATGATGGGGGCGCTATTTATATAGTGTCTTGATGGGGGCACTGTTTAAATAGGGTTCATGATGGGGGCACTGTTTAAATAGTGTTATGATGGGGGAACTGTTTATATAGTGTTTATGATGGGGCACTGTTTAAATAGTGTTTATGATGGGGGAACCGTTTATATAGTGATGATAATGGGGGCACGGTTTATATAGTGTTTATGATGTGGGCGCTGTTTATATAGTGTTTATGATGGGGGCAAAGTTTATATAGGGTTCATGATGGGGGCACTGTTTAAATAGTGTTTATGATGGGGAAAATGTTTATATAGTGTTTATGATGGGGCACTGTTTAAATAGTGTTTATGATTGGGGATCTGTTTATATACTGTTTATGATGGGGCACTAATATATAGTGTTCATGATGGGGGCACTGTTCATATAGTGTTATGATGGGGGCACTGTTTATATAGTGTTTATGATGGGTGCGCAGTTTATATAGTGTTTATGATGGGGGCACTGTTTATATAGTGTTTATGATGGGGGCAGTGTTTATATAGTTTTTATGATGGGCGCACTGTTTAAATAGTGTTTATTATGGGAGCACTGTTTATATAATGTTTATGATGCCGCTCTGTTTATATAGTGTTTATGATGGGGGCACTGTTTAAATAGGGTTTATGATGGGGGCACAGTTTATATAGTGTTTATGATGGGGGCACTGATTATATAGTGTTTATGATGGGGCAGTGTTTATATAGTGTTTATGATGGCGGCACTGTTTATATAGTGTTTATGATGGGGCACTGATTACATAGTGTTTATGATGGGGGCACTGTTTATATAGGGTTTATGAAGGGGGCACTGTTTATAAAGTGTTTATGATGGGGGCACTGTTTATATAGTGTTTATGATGGTGCACTTTTTAAACATTGTTTATGATGGGGGCACTGTTTTTATAGTGATTATGATGGGGGCACTGTTTAAATAGGGTGTATGATGGAAGCACTGTTTTTATAGTGTTTATGAAGGGTGCGCTATTTATATAGTGTTTATGATGGGGGCACTGTTTATACAGAGTTTATGATGGGGGCTCTTTTTATATAGTGTTTATGATGGGGGCACTGTTTAAATAGGGTTTATCATGGGGGCACTTTTTATATAGTGTTTATGATGGAGGCACTGTTTAAATAGTGTTTATGATTGTGGAGCTGTTTATACAGTGTTTATGATGGGGGCACTTTTTAAATAGTATTTATGATGGGGGAACTGTTTATATAGAGTTTATGATGGGGACACTGTTTAAACAGTGTTTATGATGGGGGCACTGTTTATATAGGGTTTATGATGGGGGCACTGTTTATATAGTGTTTATGATGGGGGCACTGTTTATATAGTGTTTATGATGGGGGCACTGTTTAAATTGTATTTATGATGGGGGCACTGTTTATATAGTGTTTATGATGGGGGCACTGTTTATATCGCGTTTATGATGGGGACTCTGTTTATATAGTGTTTATGATGTGGCACTGTTTAAATAGTGTTTATGATGGGGCACTGTTTATATAGTGTTTATGACTTGGGCACTGTTTATATAGTGTTTATGATGGGCACTGTTTATATAGTGTTTATGATGGGGCGCTGTTTATAGAGTGTTTATGATGGGGCACTGTTTAAATAGTGATTATGATGGGGGCACTGCTTATATAGTGTTTATAATGGGGGCACTGTTTATATACTGTTTATGAAGGGGTGCTGTTTATATAGTGTTTATGATGGGGGGACTGTTTACATAGTGTTTATGATGGGGCTCTGTTTATATAGTGTTTATGACGGTGGCACTGTTTATATAGTGTTTATGATGGGGGCACTGTTTAAATAGTGTTTATGATGGTGGCAGTTTTTATATAGTGTTTATGATTGTGCACTGTTTATATAGTGTTTATGATGGGGTCATTGTTTAAATAGTGTTTATGATGGGGCACTGTTTATATAGTGTTTATGATGGGGGCACTGTTTACTTAATGTTTATGATGGGGGCACTGTTTAAATAGTGTTTATGATGGGGCGCTGTTTATGTAGTGTTTATGATGTGGCACTGTTTATATAGTGTTTATGATGGGGCACTGTTTATATCGTGTTTATGATGGGGTCACTGTTTATATAGTGGTTAAGATGGGGCACTGTTTATTTAGTGTTTATGATGGGGCCACTGGTTAAATAGTGTTTATGATGGGGGCACTGTATAAATAGTGTTTATGATGGGGCCCTGTTTATATAGTGTTTATGATGGGAGTACTTTTTAAATTTTATTTATGATGGGGGCACTGTTTAAATATTGTTTTTGGTGGGGTCACTGTTTAAATAGTGTTTATGATTGGGGCACTGTTTAATTAGTGTTTATGATGGGGCGCAGTTTATATTGTGTTTATCAGGGGGGCACTGTTTATATAGTGTTTATGATGGGGGCACTGTTTATATAGTGTTTATGATGGGGGCACTGTTTAAATAGTGTTTATGATGGGGGAACTGTTTATATAGTGATTATGATGGGGGCACGGTTTAACTACTGTTAATGATTGGGGCACTGTTTAATTGGTGTTTATGATGTGGGAACTGTTTATATAGTGTTTATGATGGGGCTCTGTTTATATAGTGTTCATGATGGGGGCACTGTTTATATAGTGTTTATGATGGGGACACTGTTTATATAGTGTTTATGATGTGGGCGCTGTTTATATAGTGTTTATGATGGGGGCACAGTTTATATAGTGTTTATGATGGGGGCAATGGTTATATAGTATTTATGATGGGGGCACTGTTTAAATAGTGTTTATGATGGGAGCACTGTTTATATATTGTTTATGATGGGGGCGCTGTTTATATAGTGTTTATGAAGGGGGCACTGTTTCAATAGTGTTTATGATGGGGGCACTGTTTATATAGTGTTTATGATGTTGGCACTGATTATATAGTGTTTATGATGGAGCATTTTTTATATAGTGTTTAGGATGGGGGCACTGTTTATCTAGTGTTTTTGATGGGGCACTGATTGTATACTGTTTAAGATGGGGGCACTGTTTATATAGTGTTTATGATGGGGCACTGTTTATATAGTGTTTATGATGGGGGCACTGTTTACATAGTGTTTATGATTGTGCACTGTTTAAACAGTGTTTATGATGGGGGCACTGTTTATATAGGGTTTATGATGGGTGCTCTCTTTATAAAGTGTTTATGATGGGGGCACTGTTTGTATAGTGTTTATGATGAGGGCACTGTTTAATTAGGGTTCATGATGGGTGCACTGTTTAAATAGGGTTCATGATGGGGGCAATGTTTAAATAGTGTTTATGATGGGGAAACTGTTTATATAGTGTTTATGATGGGGCATTGTTTAAATAGTGTTTATGATTGGGGATCTGTTTATATAGTGTTTATGATGGGGGCACGGTTTAAATACTGTTAATGATTGGGGCACTGTTTAATTAGTGTTTATGATGTGGGAACTGTTTATATACTGTTTATGATGGGGCACTAATATATAGTGTTCATGATGGGGGCACTGTTCATATAGTGTTATGATGGGGGCACTGTTTATATAGTGTTTATGATGGGGGAGCAGTTTATATAGTGTTTATGATGGGGGCACTGTTTATATAGTGTTTATGATGGGGGCAGTGTTTATATAGTTTTTATGATGGGCGCACTGTTTAAATAGTGTTTATTATGGGAGCACTGTTTATATAATGTTTATGATGGCGCTCTGTTTATTTAGTGTTTATGATGGGGGCACTGTTTAAATAGGGTTTATGATGGGGGCACAGTTTATATAGTATTTATGATGGGGGCACTGATTATATAGTGTTTATGATGGGGGCACTGTTCATATAGGGTTTATGATGGGGGCACTGTTTATAAAGTGTTTATGATGGGGGCACTGTTTATATATTGTTTATGATGGTGCACTTTTTAAACAGTGATTATGATTGGGGCACTGTTTTTATAGTGATTATGATGGGGGCACTGTTTAAGTAGGGTGTATGATGGAAGCACTGTTTTTATAGTGTTTATGAAGGGTGCACTATTTATATAGTGTTTATGATGGGGGCACTGTTTATACAGAGTTTATGATGGGGGCACTTTTTATATAGTGTATATGATGGGGGCACTGTTTAAATAGGGTTTATCATGGGGGCACTTTTTATATAGTGTTTATGATGGAGGCACTGTTTAAATAGTGTTTATGATTGTGGTGCTGTTTATTTAGTGTTTATGATGGAGGCACTTCTTAAGTAGTATTTATGATGGGGGAACTGTTTATATAGAGTTTATGATGGGGGCGCTGTTTAAACAGTGTTTATGAAGGGGGCACTGTTTATATAGGGTTTATGGTGGGGGCACTGTTTATATAGTGTTTATGATGGGGGCACTGTTTATTTAGTGTTTATGATGGGGGCACTGTTTATATAGTGTTTATGATGGGGGCACTGTTTATATCGCGTTTATGATGGGGGCTCTGTTTATATAGTGTTTATGATGGGGCACTGTTTAAATAGTATTTATGATGGGGCACTGTTTATATAATGTTTATGACTTGGGCACTGTTTATATAGTGTTTATGATGGGCACTGTTTATATAGTGTTTATGATGGGGCGCTGTTTATAGAGTGTTTATGATGGGGCACTGTTTATATAGTGTTTATGATGGGGGCACTGTTTATATAGTGTTTATAATGGGGGCACTGTTTATATACTGTTTATGAAGGGGTGCTGTTTATATAGTGTTTATGATGGGGGGACTGTTTAAATAGTGTTTATGATGGGGCTCTGTTTATATAGTGTTTATGACGGTGGCACTGTTTATATAGTGTTTATGATGGGGGCACTGTTTAAATAGTGTTTATGATGGTGGCAGTTTTTATATAGTGTTTATGATTGTGCACTGTTTATATAGTGTTTATGATGGGGTCATTGTTTAAATAGTGTTTATGATGGGGCACTGTTTACATAGTGTTTATGATGGGGGCACTGTTTATATAGTGTTTATGATGGGGCACTGTTTATATCGTGTTTATGATGGGGTCACTGTTTATATAGTGTTTAAGATGGGGCACTGTTTAAATAGTTTTTATGATGGGGCCCTGTTTATATAGTGTTTATGATGGGAGCACTTTTTAAATTTTATTTATGATGGGGGCACTGTTTAAATATTGTTTATGGTGGGGTCACTGTTTAAATAGTGTTTATGATTGGGGCACTGTTTAATTAGTGTTTATGATGGGGCGCAGTTTATATTGTGTTTATGAGGGGGGCACTGTTTATATAGTGTTTATGATGGGGGCACTGTTTATATAGTGCTTATGATGGGGGCACTGTTGAAATAGTGTTTATGATTTGGGCAGCGTTGTAGCGCTGTGGGAGTGGTGTGTGCAGTGGTGTAGCGCTGTGGGAGTGGTGTTGGTTGTGGTTTAACACTGTGAGAGTGGCTTGGGCAGTGGTGTAGATGCTGTGGGAGTGGTGTGGGTTGTGGTGTAGCACTGCGGAGGCGGTGTGGCAAGTGGTGTAGCGCTGTGTGAGTGGTGTGGGGAGTGTTGTAGCGCTGCGGGAGTGGTGTGGGCAGTGGTGTAGCGCTGTGGGAGTGGTGTGGGCAGTGGTGTAGCGCTGTGGGAGTGGTGGGGGCAGTGGTGTAGGGCTGTGGGAGTGGTTTGGGCAGTGGTGTAGTGCTGTGGGAGTGGTGTGGGCAGTGGTTTAGTGCTTTGTGTGTGGTTTGGGTTGTGGAGTAGAGCTGCGGGAGTGGTGTGGGCAGTCGTGTAGCGATCTGTGAGTGGTGTGGGCAGTGGTGTAGTGCTGTGGGCGTGATGTGGGCAGTGGTGTAGAGCTGTGGGAGTGGTGTGGGTTGTGGTGTAGCGCTGCGGGAGTGGTTTGGGCATCGATTTAACGCTGCAGGATTGGTATGGCCCATGGTGTAGCGCTTGGGAGTGTTTTGGGCTTCAGCGTAGCACTGTGGGAGTGGTGTGGGCATTGTTTTAATGCTGCGGGAGTGTTGTGGGCATTAGTGTAGCGCTGTGGGAGTGTTGTGGGCATTAGTGTAGTGCTGTGGTAGTGTTGTGGGCATTAGTTTAGCGCTTTGTGTGTGGTGTGGGTTGTGGAGTAGACCTGCGGGAGTGGGGTGGGCAGTGGTGTAGTGCTCTGGGAGTGGTGTGGGCAGTGGTGTAGCGCTGTGGGAGTGGTGTGGGCAGTGGTGTAGCCCTCTGGGAGTGGTGTGGTCAGTGGTGTAGCGCTGTGGGAGTGCTGTGGTCAGTGGTGTAGCGCTGTGGGTGTGGCCTAGGTTGTGGTGTAAAGTTGCGGGAGTGGTGTGGGTTGTGGTGTAGTGCTGTAGGTGCTGTGTGGGCATTCGTCTAGCACTGTGGGAGTGGTGTGGGCATTAGCGTAGCGCCTTGGGAGTGTTGTTGGCATTATTTTCGCACTGTGTTTGTGGTGTTGTTGTGTAGTGCAACTGCGGGAGTGGTGTGGGCAGTGGTGTAGCGCTGTTGGAGTGGTGTGGGTTGAGGTGTAGAGTTGCGGGTGTGGCGTGTGCAGTGGTGTATTGCTGTTGGAGTCGTGTGGGTTGTGGTGTAGCGCTGTGGGAGTGGCGTGGGCAGTGGTTTACCGCTGCGGGAATGGTGTGGGCTGTGGTGTAGCGCTGTGGGAGAGGTGTGGGTTGTGTTGTAATGCTGTGGAGTTGCGTGGGCAGTGGTGTAGCGCTGTGGGATTGATGTGGATTGTGGTGTAGCGCTGTGGGAGTGGCGAGGGTTGAGGTGTAGCGCTGTGGGAGTGATGTTGGTAAAAGGGAATCAGAGTGAGATCACGGGAAGGTTAATGGGACAGAGAGTGAGATCACGGGGAGGTTAAATGAACAGACAGTGTGATCACGGGGAGGTTAAAGGAACAGAGAGTGAGATCACAGGGAGGTTAATGGGATAGAGTGAGATCAGGGCGTGTTTAAAGGAGCAGAGAGTGAGATCACGGGGTGTTTAAAGGGACAGAGAGTGAGATCACGGGGAGGTTATAGGGACAATGAGTGAGATCATGGGGAGGAAAAAGGTACAGAGAGTGAGATCAAGTAGAGGTTCAAGGGACCGAGATTGAGATCACGGAGAGGTTAAGAGAAGAGAGAGATCACGGGGAGGTTAATTGGACAGAGAGTGAGATCACGGTGAGGTTAAAGGTACAGAGAGTGAGATCACGGGGAGGTTAAAGGGACAGAGAGTGAGGTCATGGGGAGGTTAAAGGGACAGAGAGTGAGATCACTGGGAGGTTAAAGGGACAGAGAGTGAGATCACGGGGTGCTTAAAGGGACAGAGAGTGAAATCACGGGAGGTTAAAGGGACAGAGAGTGAGATGACGGGGTGTTTAAAGGGACAGAGAGTGAGATCATGGGGTGTTTAAAGTGACAGAGAGTGAGATCACGGGGAGGTTAAAGGGACAGAGAGTGAGATCACAGGGAGGTTAATGGGACAGAAAGTGAGACCTCGGGGATGTTAAAGGGCCAGAGAATGATATCACAGAGAGGTTAATGGGACAGTGAGTGAGATTACGTGAAGGTTAACGGGACAGAGAATGAGATCACGGGGAGGTTAAAGGGACAGAGATTGAGATCACGGGGATGTTAAAGGGAGAGAGAGTGAGATCACGGGGAGATTAAAGGGACTGAGGGTGAGATCACGGGGAGTTTAATGGGAGAGAAAGTGAGATGACGGGGTTTTTAAAGTGACAGAGAGTGAGATCACGGGACGTTCAAAGGGACAGAGAGTGAGATCACGGGGAGGTTAATGGGACAGAGAGTGAGATCACGGGCTGGATAAAAGGACTGAGAGTGAAATCACGGGGACATTAAATGGACAGAGAGTGAGATCACGGGGAGGTTAAAGGGACAGAGCGTGAGATCACGGGTAGGTTAAAGGGACAGAGAGTGAGATCACGGGGAGGTTAAAGGGACAGTGAATGAGATAACGTTGAGGATTAGGGGACAGAGAATGAGTTCACGGGCAGGTTCAAGGGACAGTGTTTGAGATCACGGGAAGGTAAAGGGACAGTGTGAGATCACGGGGAGGTTAAAGGGACAGAGAGTGAAATCACGGGGAGGTTAAAGGGACAGAGAGTGAGATCACGGGGTGCTTAAAGGGACAGAGAGTGAAATCACGGGGAGGTTAAAGGGACAGAGAGTGAGATGACGGGGTGGTTAAAGGGACAGAGAGTGAGATCACGGGGTGTTTAAAGTGACAGAGAGTGAGATCACGGGGTGGTTAAAGGGACAGAGAGTGAGATCACGGGGAGGTTAATGGGACAGAGAGGGAGACCTCGGGGATGTTAAAGGGCCAGAGAATGAGATCACAGAGAGGTTAATGGGACAGAGAGTGAGATCACGGGAAGGTAAAGGGACAGTGTGAGAGCACGGGGAGGTTAACGGGACAGAGAATGAGATCACAGGGAGGTTAAAGGGACTGAGAGTAAGATCACGGGGTGGTTAAAGGGAAAGTGAGTGAGATCGCGCGGAGGTTAAAGGGACAGAGAGTCAGATCACGGGGAGGTTAGAGGGACAGAAAGTGAGGTCACGAGGAGTTTAAAGGGACAGAGATTGAGATCACGGGGATGTTAAAGGGAGAGAGAGTGAGATCACGGGGAGTTTAAATGGAAAGAGAGTGAGATCACGGGGAGATTAAAGGGACCGAGAGTGAGATCACGGGGAGTTTAAAGGGACAGAAAGTGAGATCACGGGGTGGTTAAAGTGACAGAGAGTGAGATCAAGGGACGTTCAAAGGGACAAAGTGAGAGATCACAGGGAGTTTAAAGGGACAGTGACTGACATTACGGAGAGTTTAAAGGGAATGAGAGTGAGATCACGGGGAGGTCAAAGGGACAGAGAGTGAGATTACGGGTAGGTTAAAGGGACAGAGAGTGAGATAACGAGGAGGTTAAAGGGACAGAGAGTGAGATAACGAGGAGGTTAAAGGGACAGAGAGTGAGATCACGGGGAGGTTAAAGGGACAGTGAATGAGATAACGTTGAAGATTAGGGGACAGAGAAGGAGTTCACGGGCAGGTTCAAGGGACAGTGTTTGAGATAACGGGAAGGTTAAAGGGACAGAGAGTGAGATCACGGGGAGGTTAAAGGGAGAGAGAGTGAGATCACGGGTAGGTTAAAGGGACAGAGAGTAAGATCACGGGGAGGTTAAAGGGACAGAGAGTGAGATCACGGTGAGGTTAAAGGGACAGAGAGTGAGATCACGGGGAGATTGAAGGGACAGACAGTGAGATCACGGAGAGGTTAAAGGGACAGAGAGTGAGAACACGGGGAGGTTAAAGGGACAGAGTGAGATCACGGGAGGTTAAAGGGACAGAGAATGAGTTCACGGGGAGTTCAAAGGGACAGAGAGTGAGAACACACGGAGGTTAAAGGGACAGTGAGTGACAGCATGGGGAGGTTAAAGGTACAGAGAGTGTGATCACGGGGAGGTTAAAGGGACAGAGAGTGAGATCACGGGGAGATTAAAGGGACAGACAGTGAGATCACGGAGAGGTTAAAGGGACAGAGAGTGAGAACACGGGGAGGTTAAAGGGACAGAGTGAGATCACGGGAGGTTAAAGGGACAGAGAATGAGTTCACGGGGAGTTCAAAGGGACAGAGAGTGAGAACACACGGAGGTTAAAGGGACAGTGAGTGACAGCATGGGGAGGTTAAAGGTACAGAGAGTGTGATCACGGGGAGGTTAAAGGGGCAGAGAGTGAGATCACGGGGTAGTTATAGGGACATTAGTGAGATCATAGGGAGGAAAAAGGGACAGAGAGTGAGATCAAGTAGAGGTTCAAGGGACCGAGATTGAGATCACGGAGAGGTTAAGAGAAGAGAGAGATCACGGGGATGTTAATTGGACAGAGAGTGAGATCACTGGGAGGTTAAAGGGACAGAGAGTGAGATCACGGGGTGCTTAAAGGGACAGAGAGTGAGATCACGGGGAGATTAAAGGGACAGAGAGTGAGATCACGGGGAGGTTAAAGGGACAGAGAGTGAGATCACTGGGAGGTTAAAGGGACAGAGAGTGAGATCACGGGGTGCTTAAAGGGACAGAGAGTGAGATCACGGGGAGATTAAAGGGACAGAGAGTGAGATGACGGGGAGGTTAAAGGGACAGAGACTGAGATCACGGGGAGGTTAATGGGACAGAGAGGGAGACCTCGGGAATGTTAAAGGGCCAGAGAATGAAATCACAGAGAGGTTAATGGGACAGAGAATGAGATCATGGGGAGGTTAAAGGGACTGAGAGTAAGATCACGGAGTGGTTAAAGGGAAAGTGAGTGAGATCGCGCGGAGGTTAAAGGGACAGAGAGTTAGTTCACGGGGATGTTAAAGGGACAGAGAGTCAGATCTCGGGGAGGTTAGAGGGACAGAAAGTGATAACACGGGGAGGTTAAAGGGACAGAGATTGAGATCACGGGGATGTTAAAGGGAGAGATAGTGAGATCACGGGGAGTTTAAATGGAAAGAGAGTGAGATCACGGGGAGATTAAAGGGACCGAGAGTGAGATCACGGGGTGCTTAAAGGGACAGAGAGTGAAATCACGGGGAGGTTAAAGGGACAGAGAGTGAGATGACGGGGTGGTTAAAGGGACAGAGAGTGAGATCACGGGGTGTTTAAAGTGACAGAGAGTGAGATCACGGGGATGATAAAGGGTCAGAGAGTGAGATCACGGGGTGGTTAAAGGGACAGAGAGTGAGATCACGGGGAGGTTAATGGGACAGAGAGGGAGACCTCGGGGATGTTAAAGGGCCAGAGAATGAGATCACTGAAAGGTTAATGGGACAGAGAGTGAGATTACGTGGAGGTTAACGGGACAGAGAATGAGATCACGGGGAGGTTAAAGGGACTGAGAGTAAGATCACGGGGTGGTTAAAGGGAAAGTGAGTGAGATCGCGCGGAGGTTAAAGGGACAGAGAGTTAGATCACGGGGATGTTAAAGGGACAGAGAGTCAGATCACGGGGAGGTTAGAGGGACAGAAAGTGAGGTCACGAGGAGTTAAAATGGAAAGTGAGTGAGATCACGGGGAGGTTAAAGGGACAGAGAGTGATAACACGGGGAGGTTAAAGGGACAGAGATTGAGATCACGGGGATGTTAAAGGGAGAGAGAGTGAGATCACGGGGAGTTTAAATGGAAAGAGAGTGAGATCACGGGGAGATTAAAGGGACCGAGAGTGAGATCACGGGGAGTTTAAAGGGACAGAAAGTGAGATCACGGGGTGGTTAAAGTGACAGAGAGTGAGATCACGGTGAGGTTAAATGGACAGAGAGTGAGATCACGGGTAGGTTAAAGGGACAGAGAGTGAGATAACGAGGAGGTTAAAGGGACAGAGAGTGAGATCACGGGGAGGTTAAAGGGACAGTGAATGAGATAACGTTGAAGATTAGGGGACAGAGAATGAGTTCACGGGCAGGTTCAAGGGACAGTGTTTGAGATAACGGGAAGGTTAAAGGGACAGAGAGTGAGATCACGGGGAGGTTAAAGGGACAGGGAGTGAGATGACGGGGTGGTTAAAGGGACAGAGAGTGAGATCACGGGGTGTTTATAGTGACAGAGAGTGAGATCACGGGGATGATAAAGGGTCAGAGAGGGAGACCTCGGGGATGTTAAAGGGCCAGAGAATGAGATCACAGAGAGGTTAATGGGACAGAGAGTGAGATTACGTGGAGGTTTAAGGGACTGAGAGTAAGATCACGGAGTGGTTAAAGGGAAAGTGAGTGAGATCGCGCGGAGGTTAAAGGGACAGAGAGTTAGATCACGGGGATGTTAAAGGGACAGAGAGTCAGATCACGGGGAGGTTAGAGGGACAGAAATTGATAACACGGGGAGGTTAAAGGGACAGAGATTGAGATCACGGGGATGTTAAAGGGAGAGAGAGTGAGATCACGGGGAGTTTAAATGGAAAGAGAGTGAGATCACGGGGATATTAAAGGGACCGAGAGTGAGATCACGGGGAGTTTAAAGGGACAGAAAGTGAGATCACGGGGTGGTTAAAGTGACAGAGAGTGAGATCAAGGGACGTTCAAAGGGACAAAGTGTGAGATCACGGGGAGTTTAAAGGGACAGTGACTGACATTACGGAGAGTTTAAAGGGAATGAGAGTGAGATCTCGGGGAGGTCAAAGGGACAGAGAGTGAGATCACGGGGGGGTTAATGGGACAGAGAGTGAGATCACGGGAAGTTGAAAGGAACAGAGAGTGAGATCACAGGGTGGATAAATGGACTGTGAGTGAAATCACGGGGACATTAAATGGACAGAGAGTGAGATTACGGGTAGGTTAAAGGGACAGAGCGTGAGATCACTGGTAGGTTAAAGGGACAGAGAGTGAAATAACGAGGAGGTTAAAGGGACAGATAGTGAGATCACGGGGAGGTTAAAGGGACAGTGAATGAGATAACGTTGAAGATTAGGGGACAGAGAATGAGTTCACGGGCAGGTTCAAGGGACAGTGTTTGAGATAACGGGAAGGTTAAAGGGACAGAGAGTGAGATCACGGGGAGGATAAAGGGAGAGAGAGTGAAATCACGGGGAGGATAAAGGGACAGAGAGTGAGATCACGGGAAGGTTAAATGGACAGAGAGTGAGATCACGGGGAGATTAAAGGGACAGACAGTGAGTTAATGGAGATGTTAAAGGGACCGAGATTGAGATCACGGAGAGTTTAAAGAGAAGAGAGAGATCACGGGGAGGTTAAAGGGACAGAGAGTGAGACCATGGGGTGCTTTAAGGGACAGAGAGTGAAATCACGGGGAGGTTAAAGGGACAGAGAGTGAGATGACGGGGTGGTTTATGGGACAGAGAGTGAGATCACAGGGAGGTTAATGGGACAGAGAGTGAGACCTCGGGGATGTTAAAGGGCCAGAGAATGAGATCACAGAGAGGTTAATGGGACAGAGAATGAGATCACGGGGAGGTTAAAGGGACTGAGAGTTAGATCAAGGGGATGTTAAAGGGACAAAGAGTTAGATCACGGGGAGGTTAAAGGGACAGAGAGTGATAACACGGGGAGGTTAAAGGGACAGAGATTGAGATCACGGGGATGTTAAAGGGAGAGAGAGTGAGATCACGGGGAGTTTAAATGGAAAGAGAGTGAGATCACGGGGAGATTAAAGGGACCGAGAGTGAGATCACGGGGAGTTTAATGGGACAGAAAGTGAGATGACGGGGTGGTCAAAGTGACAGAGAGTGAGATCACGGGACATTCAAAGGGACAGAGTGTGAGATTACGGGGAGTTTAAAGGGACAGTGACTGAGATTACGTAGAGTTTAATGCGAATGAGAGTGAGATCACGGGGAGGTCAAAGGGACAGAGAGTGAGATCACGGGGAGGTTAATTGGACAGAGAGTGAGATCACGGGAAGTTGAAAGGGACAGTGAGTGAGATTACGGAGAGTTTAAAGGGACAGAGAGTGAGATAACGGGGTGGATAAATGTACTGAGAGTGAAATCACGGGTACATTAAATGGACAGAGAGTGAGATCACGGAGAGGTTAAAGGGACAGAGCGTGAGATCACGGGTAGGTTAAAGGGACAGAGAGTGAGATAACGGGGAGGTTAAAGGGAAAGAGAGTGAGATCACGGGGAAGTTAAAGGGACAGTGAATGAGATAATGTTGAGGATTAGGGGACAGAGATTGAGTTCACGGGCAGGTTCAAGGGACCGTGTTTGAGATCACGGGATGGTTAAAGGGACAGTGTGAGATCACGGGGAGATTAAAGGGACAGAGAGTGAGATCACAGGGAGGTTAAAGGGACAGAGAGTGAAATGACGGGGTGGTTAAAGGGACAGAGAGTGAGACCACGGGGTGTTTAAAGTGACAGAGATTGAAATCACGGGGAGGATAAAGGGACAGAGAGTGAGATCACAGGGAGGTTAAAGGGACAGAGAGTGAGATCACGGGGAGATTAAAGGGACAGACAGTGAGATCACGGAGAAGTTAAAGGGACAGAGAGTGAGAACACGGGGAGATTAAAGGGACAGAGAGTGAGAACACGGGGAGGTTAAAGGGACAGAGAGTGAAATCACGGGGAGGTTAATGGGACAGAGAGTGAGATCACGGGGAGGTTAAAGGGACAAAGAATGAGTTCACGGGGAGTTCAAAGGGACAGAGAGTGAGAACACACGGAGGTTAAAGGGACAGTGAGTGACAGCATGGGTAGGTTAAAGGTACAGAGAGTGTGATCACGGGGAGGTTGAAGGGACAGAGAGTGAGATCACGGGGTGTTTAAAGGGGCAGAGAGTGAGATCACGGGGTGGTTATAGGGACAATGAATGAGATCACGGGGATGTTAAAGGAACAGAGAGTGAGATCTCGGGGAGGTAAAAGGGACAGAGAGTGAGATCAAGTAGAGGTTCAAGGGACCGAGATTGAGATCACGGAGAGGTTAAAGAGAAGAGAGAGATCACGGGGAGGTTAAAGATACAGAGAGTGAGATCACAGTGATGTTAAAGGGACAGAGAGTGAGATCACGGTGTGTTTAAAGGGACTGAGAGTGAGATGACGGGGTGGTTAAAGGGACAGAGAGTGAGATCACGGGTAGTTTAAAGTGACAAAGAGTGAGATCACGGGGATGATAAAGGGTCAGAGAGTGAGATCACGGGGTGGTTGAAGGGACAGAGACTGAGATCACGGGGAGGTTAATGGGACAGAGAGGGAGACCTCGGGGATTTTAAAGGGCCAGAGAATGAGATCACAGAGAGGTTAATGGGACAGAGAGTGAGATTACGTGGAGGTTAACGGGACAGAGAATGAGATCACGGGGAGGTTAAAGGGACTGAGAGTAAGATCACGGGGTGGTTAAAGGGACAGAGAGTCAGATCACGGGGAGGTTAAAGGGACAGAAAGTGAGGTCACGAGGAGGTAAAATGGAAAGTGAGTGAGATCACGGGGAGGTTAAAGGGACAGAGAGTGATAACACGGGGAGATTATAGGGACAGAGATTGAGATCACGGGGATGTTAAAGGGAGAGAGAGTGAGATCACGGGGAGGTTAAAGGGACAGAGAGTGATAACACGGGGAGATTATAGGGACAGAGATTGAGATCACGGGGAGGTTAAAGGGACAGAGAGTGAGATCACGGGGAGTTTAAATGGAAAGAGAGTGAGATCACGGGGAGTTTAAAGCTACAGAGATTGAGATCATGGGGAGGTTAATGGGACAGAGAATGAGATCAAGCACAGTTAAAGGGACAGAGATTGAGATCAGGGACTGTAATAGGGACGGAGAGTGAGATCATGGACTGTTGAAGGGACAGAGAATGAGATCATGGACTGTTAAAGGGACAGAGAGTAAGATCATGGACTGTTAAAGAGACAGAGATTGAGATTAGGGACAGTTAAAGGGACAGAGATTGAGATAATGGACAGTTAAAGGGACAGAGATTGAGATTAGGGACAGTTAATGGGAATAATGTGAGATCAGGGACAGAAAAAGGGACAGACATTGAGATCAGGGGGACAGTTACAGTGACAAAGAGTGAAATCAGGGTAAGCTAAAGGGACAGAAAGAAATCAGGGACTATTAAAGGGACAGAAAGTGTGATCAGGGGGTCAGTTAAAGGGACAGAGAGTGAGATCAGGGGGACAGTTAAAGGGACAGCGAGTGAGATCAGGCGGAGTTTAAAGGGAGAGAGAGTGAGATCACAGGGATATTAAAGTGACAGAGTGTGAGAACACAGGGAGGTTAAAGGGACCGAGAGTGAGGTCACGGGACGGTTAAATGGACAGAGAGTTAGATCACTGGGAGGTTATATGGAGAGAGAGTGAGATCACGGGGAGGTTAAAGGGACAGAGATTGAGATCACAGGGAGGTTAAAGGGACAGAGAGTGAGTTCACGGGGAGGTTAAAGGGACAGAGAGTGAGATTACGGGGATGTTAAAGGGACAGAGAGTGATATGACGGGAGGTTAAAGGGACAGAGAGTGAGACCACGGGAAGCTTAAAGGGACAGAGAGTGAGATCACGGGGAGGTTAAAGGGACAGAGAGTGAGATCACGGGGAGGTTAAAGGGACAGAGAGTGAGATCACGGGGAGGTTAAAGGGACAGAGAGTGAGATGACGGGGTGGTTAAAGGGACAGAGAGTGAGATCACGGGGTGTTTAAAGTGGCAGAGAGTGAAATCACGGGGAGGATAAAGGGACAGAGAGTGAGATCACCGGGAGGTTAAATGGACAGAGAGTGAGATCACGGGGAGATTAAAGGGACAGACAGTGAGATCACGGAGAGGTTAAAGGGACAAAGAGTGAGAACACGGGGAGGTTAAAGGGAAAGAGAGTGAGATCACGGGCAGGTTAAAGGGACAGAGAATGAGTTCACGGGGAGTTCAAAGGGACAGAGAGTGAGAACAGACGTAGGTTAAAGGGACAGTGATTGACAGCATGGGGAGGTTAAAGGAACAGAGAGTGTGATCACGGGGAGTATAAAGTGACAGAGAGTGAGATCACGGGGTAGTTATAGGGACAATGAGTGAGATCACGGGGAGGTTGAAGGGACAGTGAGTGAGATCAATGGGAGGTTAAAGGGACAGAGAGTGAGATCACGGGGAGGTTAAAGGGACAGAGAATGAGATCACGGGGAGGTTAAAGGGACAGAGTGAGATCACGGGGAGGTTAAAGGGACAGAGAGTGAGATCAATGGGAGGTTAAAGGGACAGAGAGTGAGATCACGGGGAGGTTAAAGGGACAGAGAATGAGATCACGGGGAGGTTAAAGGGTCATAGAGTGAGATCACGGGGAGGTTAAAGGGACAGAAAGTGAGATCACGGGGAGGTTAAAGTGACAGAGAGAGAGATCACGGGGAGGTTTAAGGGAATGAGAGTGAGATCACCGGGAGGTTAAAGGGACAGAGAGTGAGATCACGGGGAGTTTAAAGGGACAGAAAGTGAGATCACGGGGTGTTTAAAGTGACAGAGAGTGAAATCACGGGGAGGATAAAGGGACAGAGAGTGAGATCACGGGGAGGTTAAATGGACAGAGAGTGAGATCATGGGGAGATTAAAGAGACAGACAGTGAGATCACGGAGAGGTTAAAGGGACAGACAGTGAGAACACGGGGAGGTTAAAGGGACAGAGAGTGAGATCACGGGGTGGTTAAAGGGACAAAGAATGAGTTCACGGGGAGTTCAAAGGTACAGAGAGTGAGAACACACGGAGGTTAAAGGGACAGTGAGTGACAGCATGGGGAGGTTAAAGGAACAACGAGTGTGATCACGGGGAGGTTAAAGGGACAGAGAGTGAGATGACGGGGTGGTTTAAGGGACAGAGAGTGAGATCACGGGGTGTTTAAAGGGACAGAGAGTTAGATCACGGGGACTTTAAATGGACAGAGAGTAAAATCACGGGGACGTTAAAGGTACAGAGACTGATATCACGGGGAGTTTAAAGCTACAGAGATTGAGATCATGGGGAGGTTAATGGGACAGAGAATGAGATCAAGCACAGTTAAAGGGACAGAGATTGAGATCAGGGACTGTAATAGGGACAGAGAGTAAGATCATGGACTGTTGAAGGGACAGAGAATGAGATCATGGACTGTTAAAGGGACAGAGAATGAGATCATGGACTGTTAAAGGGACAGAGAGTAAGATCATGGACTGTTAAAGAGACAGAGATTGAGATTAGGGACAGTTAAAGGGACAGAGATTGAGATTAGGGACAGTTAATGGGAATAATGTGAGATCAGGGACAGAAAAAGGGACAGACATTGAGATCAGGGGGACAGTTACAGTGACAAAGAGTGAAATCAGGGTAAGCTAAAGGGACAGAAAGAAATCAGGGACTATTAAAGGGACAGAAAGTGTGATCAGGGGGTCAGTTAAAGGGACAGAGAGTGAGATCAGGGGGACAGTTAAAGGGACAGCGAGTGAGATCAGGCGGAGTTTAAAGGGAGAGAGAGTGAGATCACAGGGATATTAAAGTGACAGAGTGTGAGAACACAGGGAGGTTAAAGGGACCGAGAGTGAGGTCACGGGACGGTTAAATGGACAGAGAGTTAGATCACTGGGAGGTTATATGGAGAGAGAGTGAGATCACGGGGAGGTTAAAGGGACAGAGATTGAGATCACAGGGAGGTTAAAGGGACAGAGAGTGAGTTCACGGGGAGGTTAAAGGGACAGAGAGTGAGATTACGGGGATGTTAAAGGGACAGACAGTGATATGACGGGAGGTTAAAGGGACAGAGAGTGAGACCACGGGAAGCTTAAAGGGACAGAGAGTGAGATCACGGGGAGGTTAAAGGGACAGAGAGAGAGATCACGGGGAGGTTAAAGGGACAGAGAGTGAGATCACGGGGAGGTTAAAGGGACAGAGAGTGAGATGACGGGGTGGTTAAAGGGACAGAGAGTGAGATCACGGGGTGTTTAAAGTGGCAGAGAGTGAAATCACGGGGAGGATAAAGGGACAGAGAGTGAGATCACGGGGTGGTTAAAGGGACAAAGAATGAGTTCACGGGGAGTTCAAAGGTACAGAGAGTGAGATTACGGGGAGATTAAAGGGACAGACAGTGAGATCACGGAGAGGTTAAAGGGACAAAGAGTGAGAACACGGGGAGGTTAAAGGGAAAGAGAGTGAGATCACGGGGAGGTTAAAGGGACAGAGAATGAGTTCACGGGGAGTTCAAAGGGACAGAGAGTGAGAACAGACGTAGGTTAAAGGGACAGTGATTGACAGCATGGGGAGGTTAAAGGAACAGAGAGTGTGATCACGGGGAGTATAAAGTGACAGAGAGTGAGATCACGGGGTAGTTATAGGGACAGAGAGTGAGATCAATGGGAGGTTAAAGGGACAGAGAGTGAGATCACGGGGAGGTTAAAGGGACAGAGAATGAGATCACGGGGAGGTTAAAGGGTCATAGAGTGAGATCACGGGGAGGTTAAAGGGACAGAAAGTGAGATCACGGGGAGGTTAAAGTGACAGAGAGAGAGATCACGGGGAGGTTTAAGGGAATGAGAGTGAGATCACCGGGAGGTTAAAGGGACAGAGAGTGAGATCACGGGGAGTTTAAAGGGACAGAAAGTGAGATCACGGGGTGTTTAAAGTGACAGAGAGTGAAATCACGGGGAGGATAAAGGGACAGAGAGTGAGATCACGGGGAGGTTAAATGGACAGAGAGTGAGATCATGGGGAGATTAAAGAGACAGACAGTGAGATCACGGAGAGGTTAAAGGGACAGACAGTGAGAACACGGGGAGGTTAAAGGGACAGAGAGTGAGATCACGGGGTGGTTAAAGGGACAAAGAATGAGTTCACGGGGAGTTCAAAGGTACAGAGAGTGAGAACACACGGAGGTTAAAGGGACAGTGAGTGACAGCATGGGGAGGTTAAAGGAACAACGAGTGTGATCACGGGGAGGTTAAAGGGACAGAGAGTGAGATGACGGGGTGGTTTAAGGGACAGAGAGTGAGATCACGGGGTGTTTAAAGGGACAGAGAGTTAGATCACGGGGACTTTAAATGGACAGAGAGTAAAATCACGGGGACGTTAAAGGTACAGAGACTGATATCACGGGGAGTTTAAAGCTACAGAGATTGAGATCATGGGGAGGTTAATGGGACAGAGAATGAGATCAAGCACAGTTAAAGGGACAGAGATTGAGATCAGGGACTGTAATAGGGACGGAGAGTGAGATCATGGACTGTTAAAGGGACAGAGAATGAGATCATGGACTGTTAAAGGGACAGAGATTGAGATCAGGGACAGTTATAGGGACAGAGAGTGAGATCATGGACTGTTAAAGAGACAGAGATTGAGATTAGGGACAGTTAAAGGGACAGAAATTGAGATAATGGACTGTTAAAGGGACAGAGATTGAGATTAGGGACAGTTATTGGGAATAATGTGAGATCAGGGACAGAAAAAGGGACAGACATGGAGATCAGGGGGACAGTTACAGTGACAAAGAGTGAAATCAGGGTAAGCTAAAGGGACAGAAAGAAATCAGGGACTATTAAAGGGACAGAAAGTGTGATCAGGGGGTCAGTTAAAGGGACAGAGAGTGAGATCAGGGGGACAGTTAAAGGGACAGCGAGTGAGATCAGGCGGAGTTTAAAGGGAGAGAGAGTGAGATCACAGGGATATTAAAGTGACAGAGTGTGAGAACACAGGGAGGGTAAAGGGACCGAGAGTGAGGTCACGGGACGGTTAAATGGACAGAGAGTGAGATCACTGGGAGGTTATATGGAGAGAGAGTGAGATCACGGGGAGGTTAAAGGGACAGAGATTGAGATCACGGGGAGGTTAAAGGGACAGCGAGTGAGTTCACGGGGAGGTTAAAGGGACAGAGAGTGAGATTACGGGGATGTTAAAGGGACAGAGAGTGATATGACGGGAGGTTAAAGGGACAGAGAGTGAGACCACGGGAAGCTTAAAGGGACAGAGAGTGAGATCACGGGGAGGTTAAAGGGACAGAGAGTGAGATCACGGGGAGGTTAAAGTGACAGAGAGAGAGATCACGGGGAGGTTTAAGGGAATGAGAGTGAGATCACCGGGAGGTTAAAGGGACAGAGAGTGAGATCACGGGGAGTTTAAAGGGACAGAAAGTGAGATCACGGGGTGTTTAAAGTGACAGAGAGTGAAATCACGGGGAGGATAAAGGGACAGAGAGTGAGATCACGGGGAGGATAAAGGGACAGATAGTGAGATCACGGGGAGGTTAAATGGACAGAGAGTGAGATCACGGGGAGATTAAAGAGACAGACAGTGAGAACACGGAGAGGTTAAAGGGACAGAGAGTGAAATCACGGGGAGGATAAAGGGACAGAGAGTGAGATCACGGGGAGGTTAAATGGACAGAGAGTGAGATCACGGGGAGATTAAAGAGACAGACAGTGAGATCACGGAGAGGTTAAAGGGACAGAGAGTGAAATCACGGGGAGGATAAAGGGACAGAGAGTGAGATCACGGGGAGGATAAAGGGACAGATAGTGAGATCACGGGGAGGTTAAATGGACAGAGAGTGAGATCACGGGGAGATTAAAGAGACAGACAGTGAGATCACGGAGAGGTTAAAGGGACAGAGAGTGAAATCACGGGGAGGATAAAGGGACAGAGAGTGAGATCACGGGGAGGTTAAATGGACAGAGAGTGAGATCACGGGGAGATTAAAGGGACAGAGAGTGAGATCACGGGGAGGATAAAGGGACAAAGAATGAGTTCACGGGGAGTTCAAAGGTACAGAGAGTGAGAACACGGGGAGTTCAAAGGTACAGAGAGTGAGAACACACGGAGGTTAAAGGGACAGTGAGTGACAGCATGGGGTGGTTAAAGGAACAAAGAGTGTTATCACGGGGAGGTTAAAGGGACAGAGAGTGAGATGACGGGGTGGTTTAAGGGACAGAGAGTGAGATCACAGGGTGTTTAAAGGGACAGAGAGTTAGATCACGGGGACTTTAAATGGACAGAGAGTAAAATCACGGGGACGTTAAAGGTACAGAGACTGATATCACGGGGAGTTTAAAGCTACAGAGATTGAGATCATGGGGAGGTTAATGGGACAGAGAATGAGATCAAGCACAGTTAAAGGGACAGAGATTGAGATCAGGGACTGTAATAGGGACGGAGAGTGAGATCATGGACTGTTGAAGGGACAGAGAATGAGATCATGGACTGTTAAAGGGACAGAGAGTAAGATCATGGACTGTTAAAGAGACAGAGATTGAGATTAGGGACAGTTAAAGGGACAGAGATTGAGATTAGGGACAGTTAATGGGAATAATGTGAGATCAGGGACAGAAAAAGGGACAGACATTGAGATCAGGGGGACAGTTACAGTGACAAAGAGTGAAATCAGGGTAAGCTAAAGGGACAGAAAGAAATCAGGGACTATTAAAGGGACAGAAAGTGTGATCAGGGGGTCAGTTAAAGGGACAGAGAGTGAGATCAGGGGGACAGTTAAAGGGACAGCGAGTGAGATCAGGCGGAGTTTAAAGGGAGAGAGAGTGAGATCACAGGGATATTAAAGTGACAGAGTGTGAGAACACAGGGAGGTTAAAGGGACCGAGAGTGAGGTCACGGGACGGTTAAATGGACAGAGAGTGAGATCACTGGGAGGTTATATGGAGAGAGAGTGAGATCACGGGGAGGTTAAAGGGACAGAGATTGAGATCACAGGGAGGATAAAGGGACAGAGAGTGAGTTCACGGGGAGGTTAAAGGGACAGAGAGTGAGATTACGGGGATGTTAAAGGGACAGACAGTGATATGACGGGAGGTTAAAGGGACAGAGAGTGAGACCACGGGAAGCTTAAAGGGACAGAGAGTGAGATCACGGGGAGGTTAAAGGGACAGAGAGTAGGATCACGGGGAGGTTAAAGGGACAGAGAGTGAGATCACGGGGAGGTTAAAGGGACAGAGAGTGAGATGACGGGGTGGTTAAAGGGACAGAGAGTGAGATCACGGGGTGTTTAAAGTGGCAGAGAGTGAAATCACGGGGAGGATAAAGGGACAGAGAGTGAGATCACCGGGAGGTTAAATGGACAGAGAGTGAGATCACGGGGAGATTAAAGGGACAGACAGTGAGATCACGGAGAGGTTAAAGGGACAAAGAGTGAGAACACGGGGAGGTTAAAGGGAAAGAGAGTGAGATCACGGGGAGGTTAAAGGGACAGAGAATGAGTTCACGGGGAGTTCAAAGGGACAGAGAGTGAGAACAGACGTAGGTTAAAGGGACAGTGATTGACAGCATGGGGAGGTTAAAGGAACAGAGAGTGTGATCACGGGGAGTATAAAGTGACAGAGAATGCGATCAATGGGAGGTTAAAGGGACAGAGAGTGAGATCACGGGGAGGTTAAAGGGACAGAGAATGAGATCACGGGGAGGTTAAAGGGACAGAGTGAGATCACGGGGAGGTTAAAGGGACAGAGAGTGAGATCAATGGGAGGTTAAAGGGACAGAGAGTGAGATCACGGGGAGGTTAAAGGGACAGAGAATGAGATCACGGGGAGGTTAAAGGGTCATAGAGTGAGATCACGGGGAGGTTAAAGGGACAGAAAGTGAGATCACGGGGAGGTTAAAGTGACAGAGAGAGAGATCACGGGGAGGTTTAAGGGAATGAGAGTGAGATCACCGGGAGGTTAAAGGGACAGAGAGTGAGATCACGGGGAGTTTAAAGGGACAGAAAGTGAGATCACGGGGTGTTTAAAGTGACAGAGAGTGAAATCACGGGGAGGATAAAGGGACAGAGAGTGAGATCACGGGGAGGTTAAATGGACAGAGAGTGAGATCATGGGGAGATTAAAGAGACAGACAGTGAGATCACGGAGAGGTTAAAGGGACAGACAGTGAGAACACGGGGAGGTTAAAGGGACAGAGAGTGAGATCACGGGGAGTTCAAAGGTACAGAGAGTGAGAACACACGGAGGTTAAAGGGACAGTGAGTGACAGCATGGGGAGGTTAAAGGAACAACGAGTGTGATCACGGGGAGGTTAAAGGGACAGAGAGTGAGATGACGGGGTGGTTTAAGGGACAGAGAGTGAGATCACGGGGTGTTTAAAGGGACAGAGAGTTAGATCACGGGGACTTTAAATGGACAGAGAGTAAAATCACGGGGACGTTAAAGGTACAGAGACTGATATCACGGGGAGTTTAAAGCTACAGAGATTGAGATCATGGGGAGGTTAATGGGACAGAGAATGAGATCAAGCACAGTTAAAGGGACAGAGATTGAGATCAGGGACTGTAATAGGGACAGAGAGTGAGATCATGGACTGTTAAAGGGACAGAGAATGAGATCATGGACTGTTAAAGGGACAGAGATTGAGATCAGGGACAGTTATAGGGACAGAGAGTGAGATCATGGACTGTTAAAGAGACAGAGATTGAGATTAGGGACAGTTAAAGGGACAGAAATTGAGATAATGGACTGTTAAAGGGACAGAGATTGAGATTAGGGACAGTTATTGGGAATAATGTGAGATCAGGGACAGAAAAAGGGACAGACATGGAGATCAGGGGGACAGTTACAGTGACAAAGAGTGAAATCAGGGTAAGCTAAAGGGACAGAAAGAAATCAGGGACTATTAAAGGGACAGAAAGTGTGATCAGGGGGTCAGTTAAAGGGACAGAGAGTGAGATCAGGGGGACAGTTAAAGGGACAGCGAGTGAGATCAGGCGGAGTTTAAAGGGAGAGAGAGTGAGATCACAGGGATATTAAAGTGACAGAGTGTGAGAACACAGGGAGGGTAAAGGGACCGAGAGTGAGGTCACGGGACGGTTAAATGGACAGAGAGTGAGATCACTGGGAGGTTATATGGAGAGAGAGTGAGATCACGGGGAGGTTAAAGGGACAGAGATTGAGATCACAGGGAGGTTAAAGGGACAGCGAGTGAGTTCACGGGGAGGTTAAAGGGACAGAGAGTGAGATTACGGGGATGTTAAAGGGACAGAGAGTGATATGACGGGAGGTTAAAGGGACAGAGAGTGAGACCACGGGAAGCTTAAAGGGACAGAGAGTGAGATCACGGGGAGGTTAAAGGGACAGAGAGTGAGATCACGGGGAGGTTAAAGTGACAGAGAGAGAGATCACGGGGAGGTTTAAGGGAATGAGAGTGAGATCACCGGGAGGTTAAAGGGACAGAGAGTGAGATCACGGGGAGTTTAAAGGGACAGAAAGTGAGATCACGGGGTGTTTAAAGTGACAGAGAGTGAAATC
Organism: Cetorhinus maximus; assembly: GCF_964194155.1. NCBI lineage: Eukaryota > Metazoa > Chordata > Chondrichthyes > Lamniformes > Cetorhinidae > Cetorhinus > Cetorhinus maximus. The sequence continues at coordinate 14,462 of NW_027597524.1, read as the reverse complement.
ACGGGGAGGATAAAGGGACAGATAGTGAGATCACGGGGAGGTTAAATGGACAGAGAGTGAGATCACGGGGAGATTAAAGAGACAGACAGTGAGATCACGGAGAGGTTAAAGGGGCAGAGAGTGAAATCACGGGGAGGATAAAGGGACAGAGAGTGAGATCACGGGGAGGTTAAATGGACAGAGAGTGAGATCACGGGGAGATTAAAGGGACAGAGAGTGAGATCACGGGGAGGATAAAGGGACAGAGAGTGAGAACACACGGAGGTTAAAGGGACAGTGAGTGACAGCATGGGGAGGTTAAAGGAACAAAGAGTGTTATCACGGGGAGGTTAAAGGGACAGAGAGTGAGATGACGGGGTGGTTTAAGGGACAGAGAGTGAGATCACAGGGTGTTTAAAGGGACAGAGAGTTAGATCACGGGGACTTTAAATGGACAGAGAGTAAAATCACGGGGACGTTAAAGGTACAGAGACTGATATCACGGGGAGTTTAAAGCTACAGAGATTGAGATCATGGGGAGGTTAATGGGACAGAGAATGAGATCAAGCACAGTTAAAGGGACAGAGATTGAGATCAGGGACTGTAATAGGGACGGAGAGTGAGATCATGGACTGTTGAAGGGACAGAGAATGAGATCATGGACTGTTAAAGGGACAGAGAGTAAGATCATGGACTGTTAAAGAGACAGAGATTGAGATTAGGGACAGTTAAAGGGACAGAGATTGAGATAATGGACAGTTAAAGGGACAGAGATTGAGATTAGGGACAGTTAATGGGAATAATGTGAGATCAGGGACAGAAAAAGGGACAGACATTGAGATCAGGGGGACAGTTACAGTGACAAAGAGTGAAATCAGGGTAAGCTAAAGGGACAGAAAGAAATCAGGGACTATTAAAGGGACAGAAAGTGTGATCAGGGGGTCAGTTAAAGGGACAGAGAGTGAGATCAGGGGGACAGTTAAAGGGACAGCGAGTGAGATCAGGCGGAGTTTAAAGGGAGAGAGAGTGAGATCACAGGGATATTAAAGTGACAGAGTGTGAGAACACAGGGAGGTTAAAGGGACCGAGAGTGAGGTCACGGGACGGTTAAATGGACAGAGAGTGAGATCACTGGGAGGTTATATGGAGAGAGAGTGAGATCACGGGGAGTTTAAAGGTACAGAGAGTGAGATCACGGTGAGGTTAAAGGGACAGAGAGTGAGATCATGGGGAGGTTAAAGGGACAGAGAGTGAGATCACGGGGAGGTAAAAGGGACAGAGAGTGAGATCACGGGGAGGTTAAAGGGACAGAGAATGAGATCACGGGGAGGTTAAAGGGTCATAGAGTGAGATCACGGGGAGGTTAAAGGGACAGAAAGTGAGATCACGGGGAGGTTAAAGTGACAGAGAGTGAGTTCACGGGGTGCTTAAAGGGACAGAGAGTGAAATCACGGGGAGGTTAAAGGGACAGAGAGTGAGATGACGGGGTGGTTAAAGGGACAGAGAATGAGGTCACGGGGTTTTTAAAGTGACAGAGAGTGAGATTACAGGGATGATAAAGGGACAGAGAGTGAGATCACGGGGAGGTTAAAGGGACAGAGAGTGAGATCACGGGGAGGTTAAAGGTACAGAGAGTGAGATCACAGAGAGGTTAATGGGACAGAGAGTGAGATCACGGGGTGCTTTAAGGGACAGAGAGTGAAATCACGGGGAGGTTAAAGGGACAGAGAGTGAGAACACACGGAGGTTAAAGGGACAGTGAGTGACAGCATGGGGAGGTTAAAGGAACAAAGAGTGTTATCACGGGGAGGTTAAAGGGACAGAGATTGAGATCACAGGGAGGTTAAAGGGACAGCGAGTGAGTTCACGGGGAGGTTAAAGGGACAGAGAGTGAGATTACGGGGATGTTAAAGGGACAGAGAGTGATATGACGGGAGGTTAAAGGGACAGAGAGTGAGACCACGGGAAGCTTAAAGGGACAGAGAGTGAGATCACGGGGAGGTAAAAGGGACAGAGAGTGAGATCACGGGGAGCTTAAAGTGACAGAGAGTGAAATCACGGGTAGTTAAAGGGACAGAGAGTGAGATGACGGGGTGGTTAAAGGGACAGAGAGTGAGATTACGGGGTGTTTAAAGGGACAGAGAGTGAGTTCACGGGGTGCTTAAAGGGACAGAGAGTGAAATCACGGGGAGGTTAAAGGGACAGAGAGTGAGATGACGGGGTGGTTAAAGGGACAGAGAATGAGGTCACGGGGTTTTTAAAGTGACAGAGAGTGAGATTACAGGGATGATAAAGGGACAGAGAGTGAGATCACGGGGAGGTTAAAGGGACAGAGAGTGAGATCACGGGGAGGTTAAAGGTACAGAGAGTGAGATCACAGAGAGGTTAATGGGACAGAGAGTGAGATCACAGGGTGGTTAAAGGGAAAGTGAGTGAGATCGCGCGGAGGTTAAAAGGACAGAGAGTTAGATCACGGGGAGGTTAAAGGGACAGAGAGTGAGATCACGGGGAGGTTAAAGGGAAAGAGCGTGAGATCACGGGTAGGTTAAAGGGACAGAGAGTGAGATAACGGGGAGGTTAAAGGGACAGAGAGTGAAATCATGGGCAGTTTAAAGGGACAGTGAATGAGATAACGTTGAGGATTAGGGGACAGCGAATGAGTTCACGGGCAGGTTCAAGGGACAGTGTTTGAGATCACGGTAAGGTTAAAGGGACAGAGAGTGAAATCACGGGCAGGTTAAAGGGACAGTGAATGAGATAACGTTGAGGATTAGGGGACAGCGAATGAGTTCACGGGCAGGTTCAAGGGACAGTGTTTGAGATCACGGTAAGGTTAAAGGGACAGAGAGTGAGAGCACGGGGAGGTTAAAGGGACAGAGAGTGAGATCACGGGGAGGTTAAAGGGACAGAGAGTGAGATCACGGTGAGGTTAAAGGCACAGAGAGTGAGATCACGGGGAGGTTAAAGGGACAGAGAGTATGATCACGGGGAGGTTAAAGTGACAGAGAGAGAGATCACGGGGAGGTTTAAGGGAATGAGAGTGAGATCACCGGCAGGTTAATGGGACAGAGAGAAAGTTCACGGGGACGTTAAAGGGACAGTGAGTGAGATCACGGGGAGGTTAAAGGTTTCAGAGAGTTGGATGATAGGGAGTTTAAAGGGACAGTGAGTGAGATCACAGGCAGGGTAAATGGACAGAGAGTGAGATCGCCGCGTCACTAAATGGACAGAGAGTGAGTTCACGGGGAGGTTAAAGGGACAGAGAGTGAGATTACGGGGATGTTAAATGGAAAGAGACTGATATGACAGGGAGGTTAAAGGGACAGAGAGTGAGACCACGGGGAGGTTAAAGGGACAGAGAGTGAGACCATGGGGTGGTTAAAGGGACAGAGAATGAGTTCACGGGGAGTTCAAAAGGACAGAGATTGAGAAAACGCGGAGGTTAATGGGACAGTGAGTCAGATCATGGGGCGGTTAAATGGACAGAGAATGAGAACACAGGGAGGTTAAAAGGACAGAGAGTGAGATCACGGGAGGTTAAAGAGACAGAAAGTGAGACCACGGGAGGTTAAAGAGATAGAGTGTGAGATCACGGGAGGTTAAAGAGACAGAGAGTGAGATCACGAGTTGGTCAAAGGGACAGAGAGTGAGATCACGGGGAGGTTAAAGGGACAGAGAGTGAGATCACGGGGTGCTTTAAGGGACAGAGAGTGAAATCACGGGGAGGTTAAAGGGACAGAGAGTGAGATGACGGGGTGGTTTAAGGGACAGAGAGTGAGATCACGGGGAGGTTAAAGGGACAGAGAGTGAAATCACGGGGAGGTTAAAGGGACAGAGAGTGAGATGACGGGGTGGTTTAAGGGACAGAGAGTGAGATCACGGGGTGTTTAAAGGGACAGAGAGTTAGATCACGGGGACTTTAAATGGACAGAGAGTAAAATCACGGGGACGTTAAAGGTACAGAGACTGATATCACGGGGAGTTTAAAGCTACAGAGATTGAGATCATGGGGAGGTTAATGGGACAGAGAATGAGATCAAGCACAGTTAAAGGGACAGAGATTGAGATCAGGGACTGTAATAGGGACGGAGAGTGAGATCATGGACTGTTGAAGGGACAGAGAATGAGATCATGGACTGTTAAAGGGACAGAGAGTAAGATCATGGACTGTTAAAGAGACAGAGATTGAGATTAGGGACAGTTAAAGGGACAGAGATTGAGATAATGGACAGTTAAAGGGACAGAGATTGAGATTAGGGACAGTTAATGGGAATAATGTGAGATCAGGGACAGAAAAAGGGACAGACATTGAGATCAGGGGGACAGTTACAGTGACAAAGAGTGAAATCAGGGTAAGCTAAAGGGACAGAAAGAAATCAGGGACTATTAAAGGGACAGAAAGTGTGATCAGGGGGTCAGTTAAAGGGACAGAGAGTGAGATCAGGGGGACAGTTAAAGGGACAGCGAGTGAGATCAGGCGGAGTTTAAAGGGAGAGAGAGTGAGATCACAGGGATATTAAAGTGACAGAGTGTGAGAACACAGGGAGGTTAAAGGGACCGAGAGTGAGGTCACGGGACGGTTAAATGGACAGAGAGTGAGATCACTGGGAGGTTATATGGAGAGAGAGTGAGATCACGGGGAGTTTAAAGGTACAGAGAGTGAGATCACGGTGAGGTTAAAGGGACAGAGAGTGAGATCATGGGGAGGTTAAAGGGACAGAGAGTGAGATCACGGGGAGGTAAAAGGGACAGAGAGTGAGATCACGGGGAGCTTAAAGTGACAGAGAGTGAAATCACGGGGAGGTTAAAGGGACAGAGAGTGAGATGACGGGGTGGTTAAAGGGACAGAGAGTGAGATTACGGGGTGTTTAAAGGGACAGAGAGTGAGTTCACGGGGTGCTTAAAGGGACAGAGAGTGAAATCACGGGGAGGTTAAAGGGACAGAGAGTGAGATGACGGGGTGGTTAAAGGGACAGAGAATGAGGTCACGGGGTTTTTAAAGTGACAGAGAGTGAGATTACAGGGATGATAAAGGGACAGAGAGTGAGATCACGGGGAGGTTAAAGGGACAGAGAGTGAGATCACGGGGAGGTTAAAGGTACAGAGAGTGAGATCACAGAGAGGTTAATGGGACAGAGAGTGAGATCACAGGGTGGTTAAAGGGAAAGTGAGTGAGATCGCGCGGAGGTTAAAAGGACAGAGAGTTAGATCACGGGGAGGTTAAAGGGACAGAGAGTGAGATCACGGGGAGGTTAAAGGGAAAGAGCGTGAGATCACGGGTAGGTTAAAGGGACAGAGAGTGAGATAACGGGGAGGTTAAAGGGACAGAGAGTGAAATCACGGGCAGGTTAAAGGGACAGTGAATGAGATAACGTTGAGGATTAGGGGACAGCGAATGAGTTCACGGGCAGGTTCAAGGGACAGTGTTTGAGATCACGGTAAGGTTAAAGGGACAGAGAGTGAAATCACGGGCAGGTTAAAGGGACAGTGAATGAGATAACGTTGAGGATTAGGGGACAGCGAATGAGTTCACGGGCAGGTTCAAGGGACAGTGTTTGAGATCACGGTAAGGTTAAAGGGACAGAGAGTGAGAGCACGGGGAGGTTAAAGGGACAGAGAGTGAGATCACGGGGAGGTTAAAGGGACAGAGAGTGAGATCACGGTGAGGTTAAAGGCACAGAGAGTGAGATCACGGGGAGGTTAAAGGGACAGAGAGTATGATCACGGGGAGGTTAAAGTGACAGAGAGAGAGATCACGGGGAGGTTTAAGGGAATGAGAGTGATATCACCGGCAGGTTAATGGGACAGAGAGAAAGTTCACGGGGACGTTAAAGGGACAGTGAGTGAGATCACGGGGAGGTTAAAGGTTTCAGAGAGTTGGATGATAGGGAGTTTAAAGGGACAGTGAGTGAGATCACAGGCAGGGTAAATGGACAGAGAGTGAGATCGCCGCGTCACTAAATGGACAGAGAGTGAGTTCACGGGGAGGTTAAAGGGACAGAGAGTGAGATTACGGGGATGTTAAATGGAAAGAGACTGATATGACAGGGAGGTTAAAGGGACAGAGAGTGAGACCACGGGGAGGTTAAAGGGACAGAGAGTGAGACCATGGGGTGGTTAAAGGGACAGAGAATGAGTTCACGGGGAGTTCAAAAGGACAGAGATTGAGAAAACGCGGAGGTTAATGGGACAGTGAGTCAGATCATGGGGCGGTTAAATGGACAGAGAATGAGAACACAGGGAGGTTAAAAGGACAGAGAGTGAGATCACGGGAGGTTAAAGAGACAGAAAGTGAGACCACGGGAGGTTAAAGAGATAGAGTGTGAGATCACGGGAGGTTAAAGAGACAGAGAGTGAGATCACGAGTTGGTCAAAGGGACAGAGAGTGAGATCACGGGGAGGTTAAAGGGACAGAGAGTGAGATCACGGGGTGCTTTAAGGGACAGAGAGTGAAATCACGGGGAGGTTAAAGGGACAGAGAGTGAGATGACGGGGTGGTTTAAGGGACAGAGAGTGAGATCACGGGGAGGTTAAAGGGACAGAGAGTGAAATCACGGGGAGGTTAAAGGGACAGAGAGTGAGATGACGGGGTGGTTTAAGGGACAGAGAGTGAGATCACGGGGAGGTTAAAGGGACAGAGAGTGAGATGACGGGGTGGTTTAAGGGACAGAGAGTGAGATCACAGGGTGTTTAAAGGGACAGAGAGTTAGATCACGGGGACTTTAAATGGACAGAGAGTAAAATCACGGGGACGTTAAAGGTACAGAGACTGATATCACGGGGAGTTTAAAGCTACAGAGATTGAGATCATGGGGAGGTTAATGGGACAGAGAATGAGATCAAGCACAGTTAAAGGGACAGAGATTGAGATCAGGGACTGTAATAGGGACGGAGAGTGAGATCATGGACTGTTGAAGGGACAGAGAATGAGATCATGGACTGTTAAAGGGACAGAGATTGAGATCAGGGACAGTTAAAGGGACAGAGAGTGAGATCATGGACTGTTAAAGAGACAGAGATTGAGATTAGGGACAGTTAAAGGGACAGAGATTGAGATAATGGATTGTTAAAGGGACAGAGATTGAGATTAGGGACAGTTAATGGGAATAATGTGAGATCAGGGACAGAAAAAGGGACAGACATTGAGATCAGGGGGACAGTTACAGTGACAAAGAGTGAAATCAGGGTAAGCTAAAGGGACAGAAAGAGATCAGGGACTATTAAAGGGACAGAAAGTGTGATCAGGGGGTCAGTTAAAGGGACAGAGAGTGTGATCAGGGGGACAGTTAAAGGGACAGCGAGTGAGATCAGGCGGAGTTTAAAGGAGAGAGAGTGAGATCACAGGGATATTAAAGTGACAGAGTGTGAGAACACAGGGAGGTTAAAGGGACCGAGAGTGAGGTCACGGGACGGTTAAATGGACAGAGAGTGAGATCACTGGGAGGTTATATGGAGAGAGAGTGAGATCACGGGGAGGTTAAAGGGACAGAGATTGAGATCACAGGGAGGTTAAAGGGACAGAGAGTGAGTTCACGGGAGGTTAAAGGGACAGAGAGTGAGACCACAGGAAGCTTAAAGGGACAGAGAGTGAGATCACGGGGAGGTTAAAGGGACAGAGAGTGAGATCACGGGGAGGTTAAAGGGACAGAGAGTGAGATGACGGGGTGGTTAAAGGGACAGAGAGTGAGATCACGGGGTGTTTAAAGTGGCAGAGAGTGAAATCACGGGGAGGATAAAGGGACAGAGAGTGAGATCACGGGGAGGTTAAATGGACAGAGAGTGAGATCACGGGGAGATTAAAGGGACAGACAGTGAGATCACGGAGAGGTTAAAGGGACAAAGAGTGAGAACATGGGGAGGTTAAAGGGAAAGAGAGTGAGATCACGGGGAGGTTAAAGGGACAGAGAATGAGTTCACGGGGAGTTCAAAGGGACAGAGAGTGAGAACAGACGTAGGTTAAAGGGACAGTGATTGACATCATGGGGAGGTTAAAGGAACAGAGAGTGTGATCACGGGGAGTATAAAGTGACAGAGAGTGAGATCACGGGGTAGTTATAGGGACAAAGAGTGAGATCACGGGGAGGTTGAAGGGACAGTGAGTGAGATAATGGGGAGTTTAAAGGGACAGTGAGTGAGACCATGGGGAGGTTAAAGGAACAGAGAGTGAGATCTCTGGGAGGTATAAGGGACAGAGAATGAGATCACGGAGAGGTTAAAGAGAAGAGAGAGATCACGGGGAGGTTAAAGGTACAGAGAGTGAGATCACGGTGAGGTTAAAGGGACAGAGAGTGAGATCATGGGGAGGTTAAAGGGACAGAGAGTGAGATCACGGGGAGGTAAAAGGGACAGAGAGTGAGATCACGGGGTGCTTAAAGGGACAGAGAGTGAAATCACGGGGAGGTTAAAGGGACAGAGAGTGAGATGACGGGGCGGTTAAATGGACAGAGAGTGAGATTACGGGGTGTTTAAAGGGACAGAGAGTGAGATCACGGGGTTTTTAAAGTGACAGAGAGTGAGATTACGGGGATGATAAAGGGACAGAGAGTGAGATCACGGGGAGGTTAAAGGGACAGAGAGTGAGATCACGGGGAGGTTAAAGGGAAAAAGAGTGAGATCACGGGGATGATAAAGGGACAGAGAGTGAGATCACGGGGTGGTTAAAGGGAAAGTGAGTGAGATCGCGCGGAGGTTAAAAGGACAGAGAGTCAGATCACGGGGAGGTTAGAGGGACAGATAGTGAGGTCACGAGGAGGTAAAATGGAAAGTGAGTGAGATCACGGGGAGGTTAAAGGGACAGAGAGTGAGATCACGGGGAGTTTAAATGGAAAGAGAGTGAGATCACGGGGAGATTAAAGGGACCGAGAGTGAGATCACGGGGAGTTTAAATGGAAAGAGAGTGAGATCACGGGGAGATTAAAGGGACCGAGAGTGAGATCACCCGGAGTTTAAAGGGACAGAAAGTGAGATCACGGGGTGGTTAAAGTGACAGAGAGTGAGATCACGGGACGTTCAAAGGGACAGAGCGTGAGATTACGGGGAGTTTAAACGGAATGAGAGTGAGATCACGGGGAGGTCAAAGGGACAGAGATGAGATTACGGGGAGTTTAAATGGAAAGAGAGTGAGATCACGGGGAGATTAAAGGGACCGAGAGTGAGATCACGGGGAGTTTAAATGGAAAGAGAGTGAGATCACGGGGAGAGTAAAGGGACCGAGAGTGAGATTACGGGGAGTTTAAACGGAATGAGAGTGAGATCACGGGGAGGTCAAAGGGACAGAGAGTGAGATCACGGGAAGTTGAAAGGGACAGAGAGTGAGATCACGGGAAGTTGAAAGGGACAGAGAGTGAGATTACGGAGAGGTTAAAGGGACAGAGAGTGAGATAACGGGGTGGATAAATGGACTGTGAGTGTAATCACGGGGACATTAAATGGACAGAGAGTGAGATCACGGGGAGGTTAAAGGGACAGAGCGTGAGATCACGGGTAGGTTAAAGGGACAGAGAGTGAGATAACGGGGAGGTTAAAGGGACAGAGAGTGAGATCACGGGGTGGTTAAAGGGACAGTGAATGAGATAACGTTGAAGATTAGGGGACAGCGAATGAGTTCACGGGCAGGTTCAAGGGACAGTGTTTGAGATCACGGTAAGGTTAAAGGGACAGAGAGTGAGAGCACGGGGAGGTTAAAGGGACAGAGAGTGAGATCACGGGGAGGTTAAAGGGACAGAGAGTGAGATCACGGTGAGGTTAAAGGCACAGAGAGTGAGATCACGGGGAGGTTAAAGGGACAGGGAGTAAGATCACGGGGAGGTTAAAGTGACAGAGAGAGAGATCACGGGGAGGTTTAAGGGAATGAGAGTGAGATCACCGGCAGGTTAATGGGACAGAGAGAAAGTTCACGGGGACGTTAAAGGGACAGTGAGTGAGATCACGGGGAGGTTAAAGGTTTCAGAGAGTTGGATGGTAGGGAGTTTAAAGGGACAGTGAGTGAGATCACGGGCAGGGTAAATGGACAGAGAGTGAGATCGCCGCGTCATTAAATGGACAGAGAGTGAGATCACGGGGAGGTTAAAGGGACAGAGTCTGAGATCACGAGGAAGTTAAAGGGACAGAGTCTGAGATCACGGGTAGGTTAAAGGGACAGAGAGTGGCATCACGGGGCAGTTAAAGGGATAGTGATTGAGACCACGGGGAGTTTATAGTGACAGAGAGAGAGATCACGGGGAGGTTAATGGGACAGAGAGTGAGATCAAGGAGAGGTTAAAGGAACAGAAAGTGAAACCACTGGGAGGTTAAAGGGACAGAGAATGAGTTCACGGGGAGTTCAAAGGGACAGAGATTGAGAACACGCGGAGGTTAATGGGACAGTGAGTCAGATCATGGGGCGGTTAAAGGGACAGAGAATGAGAACACACGGAGGTTAAAAGGGACAGAGAGTGGCATCACGGGGCGGTTAAAGGGACAGTGATTGAGACCACGGGGAGGTTAAAGGGACAGAGAGTGAGACCACGGGGTGGTTAAAGGGACAGAGAATGAGTTCACGGGGAGTTCAAAGGGACAGAGATTGAGAACACGCGGAGGTTAATGGGACAGTGAGTCAGATCATGGGGCGGTTAAAGGGACAGAGAATGAGAACACAGGGAGGTTAAAAGGACAGAGAGTGAGATCACGGGAGGATAAAGAGACAGAAAGTGAGACCACGGGAGGTTAAAGAGATAGAGAGTGAGATCACGGGAGGTTAAAGAGACAGAGAGTGAGATCACGAGTTGGTCAAAGGGACAGAGAGTGAGATCACGGGGAGGTTAAAGAGACAGAGAGTGAGATCACGAGTTGGTCAAAGGGACAGAGAATGAGATCACGGGGAGGTTAAAGGGACAGAGAGTGAGATCATGGGGAGTTTAAAGGGACAGAGAGTGAGATCACGGGCAGGTTAAAGGGACAGAGAGTGAGTTCACGGGAGGTTAAAGAGACAGAGAGTGAGATCACGGGGTGGTTAAAGGGACTGAGAGTGAGATCACAGGGAGGTTAAAGGGACAGTCAGTGAGGTCATGGGGTGTTTAAAGGGACAGAGAGTGGGATCTCGGGGAGGTTAAAGGGACAGAGAGTGATATCATGGGTAGGTTAAAGGGACAGAGAGTGAGATCACGGGGAGGTAAAAGGGACTGAGAGTGAGATCACGGGAGGTTAAAGGGACAGAGAGTGAGATCATGGTGAGTTTAAAGGGACAGAGATTGAGATCTCAGGGAGGTTAAAGGGACAGAGAGTGAGATCACGGGGAGGTTAAAGGGACAGAGAGTGAGATCACGGGGAGTTCAAAGGGACAGAGACTGAGAACTCGCGGAGGTTAAAGGGACAGTGAGTGAGATCATTGGGAGGTTAAAGGGACAGGGAGTGAGATCAGAGGGATGTTAAAGGGACAGAGAGTGAGATCACGGGGAGGTTAAAGGGACAGAGAGTGAGATCACAGGGAGGTTAAAGGGACAGAAAGTGAGATCACGGGGAGGTTAAAGGGACAGAGAGTGAGATCACTGGAGGTAAAAGAGACAGAGAGTGAGATCACGGGAGGTTAAAGGGACAGAGAGTGAGATCACGGGATGTTAAGGAGACAGACAGTGAGATCACGGGAGGTTTAAGGGACAGAGAATGAGATCAAGGGGTGGTTAAAGCGACAGAGAATGAGTTCACGGGGAGATTAAAGGCACAGAGAGTGAGATCACGGGAGGTTAAAGAGACAGAGAGTGAGATCACGGGGAGGTTTAAGGGACAGAGAGTGAGATCACGGGGAGGTAAAAGGCACAGAGAGTGAGATCATGGGGAGGTTAATGGGACAGAGAGTGAGATCACGGGGAGCATAATGGGAACGAGAGTGAGATGACGGCGAGGTTTAAGGGCCAGAGAGTGAGATGACGGGGAGGTTAAAGGGACAGAGAGTGAGATCACGGGGAGTTTAAAGTTATAGAGAGAGAGTTCACGGGGAGGTTAAAGGGAATGAGAGTAAGATCACGGGGAGGTTAAAGGGACGGAGTTTGATATCACGGGGAGGTTAACGGGACAGAAGGTGAGATCACGGGGAGGTTAAAGGGACAGAGAGTGAGATCACGGGGAGTTTCAAGGGACAGAGAGTGAGATCACGGCGAGGTTAAAGGGACAGTGAGTGAGATCACGAGGAGTTTCAAGGGGCAGAGAGTGTATAAGGGGAGTTTAAAGGGACAGAGATTGAGATCACGGGTAGGTTAAAGGGACAGAGAGTGAGATGACGGGTAGGTTAAAGAGACAGAGAGTAAGTTCTCGGGGAATTTAAAAGGACAGTGAGTGAGATCACGGGGAGGATTAGGCGACAGAGAATGAGATCACGTGAGGATTAAAGGGACAGAGAGTGAGATCACGAGGAGTTTAAAGGGGCAGAGAATGAGATCTCAGGGAGGTTAAAGGGACCGAGAGTGAGATCACGGGGGACAGTTAATAGAACAGAGAGTGAGATCACGGGGAGTTTAAAGGGGCCGAGAGTGAGATCACAGAGAAGTTAAAGGGACAGAGAGTGAGATCAGAGACAGTTGAAGGGACTGAGAGGGAGATCAGGGACAGTTAAAGGGACAGAGATTGAGATCAGGGACTTTTAAAGGGATAGAGATTGAGATCATGGACTGTTTAAGGTACAGAGATTGAGATTAGGGACAGTTAAAGGGACAAATGTGAGATCAGGGACAGAAAAAGTGACAGAGATTGAGATCAGGGGGACAGTTAAAGGGACAGAAAGTGAGATCAGGGGGTCAGTTAAAGGCAAAGAGAGTGAGATCAAGAGGACAGTTAAAGGGACAGAGAGTGAGATCAGGGGGTCAGTTAAAGGGAAAGAGAATGAGATCGGGGGGACAGTTAAAGGGACAGAGAGTGAGTTCACGTGGTGTTTAAAGGGATAGCGAGTGAGATCACGGGGAAGTTAAAGGGACAGAGAGTGAGATCACGGGGAGGTTAACGATCAGAGAGTGAGATAACGGGGAGGTTAAAGGGACAGGGAGTGAGATCACGGGGTGTTTAAAGGGACAGCGAGTGAGATCACGGGGAAGTTAAAGGGACAGAGAGTGAGATCACGGGGAGGTTAACGATCAGAGAGTGAGATAACGGGGAGGTTAAAGGGACAGAGAGTGAGATCACGGGGTGTTTAAAGCGACAGAGAGTGAGATCATGGGGAGGTTAAAGGGACGGAGAGGGAGATCACGGGGAGGTTAAAGGGACACACAGTGAGATCAGGGAGTTTATAGGGACGGAGAGTGAGATCACAGGGCGGTTAAAGGGACAGAGAGTGAGATCACGGGGAGGTCAAAGGGACAGAGGGAGATTACGGAGAGGTTAAAGGGACAGAGAGTGAGATCACGGGGAGGATAAAGGGACAGAGAGTGAGATCAGGGACAGTTAAAGGGACAGAGATTGAGATCAGGGACAGGTAATGGGACAGAGATTGAGATCAGGGACAGTTAAAGGGACAAAGATTGAGATCAGGGACAGCTAAAGGGACAGAGAGAGATCATGGATTATTAAATGGACAGAGAGTGAGATCACGGGGAGGTTAAAGGGACAGAGAGTGAGATCACAGGCAGGTTAAAGGGAGGGAGAGTGAGATCACGGGTAGTTTGAAGGGACAGAGAATGTGATCACGGGGAGGTTAAAGGGACAGAGAATGAAAGCACGGGGAAGTTAAAGTGACAGAGTTTGAGATCACGGTCACATAAAAGGGACAGAGAGTGAGATCACGGGGAGGTTAAAGGGACGGAGAGTGAGATCACGGGGAGTTTAAAGGGACTGAGAGTGAGATCACGGGGAGTTTAAAGGGACTGAGAGTGAGATCACGGGGAGGTTATCCGGACAGAGAGTGAGATCACGGGGTGCTTAAAGTGACAGAGAGTGTGATGACGGGGTGGTTAAAGAGACAGAGAGTGAGATCACGAGGAGGTTAAAGGGACAGATAGTGAGATCACGGGGAGGTAAAAGGGACAGAGAGAGAGATCACGGGGAGGTTAAAGGGACTGTGAGTGAGATCATAGGCTGGTTAAAGGGACAGAGAGTGCGATTACGGAGAGGTTAAAGTCACAGAGAATGATATCACGGGGAAGTTAAAGTGACAGGGAGTGAGATCACGGTCACATTAAAGGGATAGAGAGTGATATCACGAGGAGGTTAAAGGGACGGAGAGTGAGATCACGGGGAGTTTAAACGGATTGAGAGTGAGATCACGGGGAGGTTATCCGGACAGAGAGTGAGAACACCGGGACGTTAAAGGGACAGAGAGTGAGATCACGGGGAGGTTAAAGGGACAGAGAGAGAGATATCGGGGAGGTTAAAGGGACAGAGAGTGAGATCAGGGAGGTTAAAGGGACAGACAGTGAGATCACGGGCTCGTTAAATGGACAGAGAGTGAGATTACGGAGAGGTTAAAGTGACAGAGAGTGAGATCACGGGGAGGTTAAAGGGACAGTGAGTGAGATCACGGG
>NW_027597523.1:0-76943 GCF_964194155.1 Cetorhinus maximus | reverse complement strand
GGGGGTGCGGGAGGGCAGTGGGGGGGGGTGGGGGGTGTGGGGGGGGTGTGGGAGGTCAGTGGGGGGCGGGTGCAAGAGGGCGGTGGGGGGGTGGGGGGGGTCGGAGTGTGGGAGGTCGGCGGGAGGTCGGTGGGGGGGTGGGGGTGTGGGGGGGGTTGTGGGGGGGTGGGGGTGTGGGGGTGTGGGGGGGTGGGGGGGGTGGGGGTGTGGGGGGGGTGTGGGAGGTCAGTGGGGGGGGGTGATGTGGGGGGGGGGTGCGGGAGGGCAGGGGGGGGGTGGGGGTGTGGGGGGGTTGTGGGAGGTCAGTGGGGGGGGTGGGGGTGTGGGAGGGGTGTGGGAGGTCAGTGGGGGGGGGTGGGGGGGTGGGGGGGTGGGGGTGTGGGGGGGGGTGTGGGAGGTCAGTGGGGGGGGTGGGGGTGTGGGAGGGGTGTGGGAGGTCAGTGGGGGGCGGGTATGGGAGGTCGGCGGGGGGGAGGTGGGTGGTTGGGTGTCGGGGTGGGGGTTGTGTCCATCCTCCAGCATTGGGGATTGATAAAGTGTGAGGAGCTGTTGTTTCCGCAGGGCCAGGGCACAGCGGGGGAGAGCTGAACCCCCCACTGTGCCCCCCCACTGTGCCCCCCCCACTGTGCCCCCCCCACTGTGCCCCCCTGCTGTGCCCCCCCACTGTGCCCCCCACTGTGCCCCCCCCACTGTGCCCCCCTGCTGTGCCCCCCCCCACTGTGCCCCCCTGCTGTGCCCTCCTGCTGTGCCCCCCCCACTGTGCCCCCTGCTGTGCCCCCCCCACTGTGCCCCCTGCTGTGCCCCCCCCACTGTGCCCCCCTGCTGTGCCCCCCCCACTGTGCCCCCCTGCTGTGCCCCCCCACTGTGCCCCCCTGCTGTGCCCCCCCCCACTGTGCCCCCTGCTGTGCCTCCTGCTGTGCCCCCCTGCTGTGCCCCCCCACTGTGCCCCCCTGCTGTGCCCCCCTGCTGTGCCCCCCTGCTGTGCCCCCCTGCTGTGCCCCCCCCACTGTGCCCCCCTGCTGTGCCCCCCTGCTGTGCCCCCCTGCCGAGCTGGGAGGATGAGCAGGCCTCTGGCAGAGGGGGTTATTTTTGTACATATCACTGTTGAGTAGAGAGGGAATATGAATACGATTCCATGGATCTTTCCGAAGACGCTAGATCAATGATTTGCGGGGGGGGGTGGGGGGTTGGGCTGTTAAAAGTGGGGCTAATTGTTGTTGCAGCGAGCAGGGAGGATGGGCTGAATGGCCTCCTCCTGTCTTCCCATCAGGCGATGATTCTGGGAGAGGGGGAAGGGGGGATTGACAAGGATTCAGCATCAGCTGCCGTGTGTACTGGAGCTGTGCACAGCGACACACTCATCGCTGACAAACACACACAAACACACACACACACACTCACTCACATACACACTCACAGTCACAAACACACACACAAACACACTAAAACACACACTCTCTCACATACACACTCACAGTCACAAACACACACACAAACACACTAAAACACACACTCACTCACATACACACTCACAGTCACAAACACACACACAAACACACTAAAACACACACTCTCACATACACACAGTCACAAACACACACACACAAACACACTCAAATACACACACTCTCTCACATACACACTCAGTCACAAACACACACACACAAACACACTCAAATACACACTCTCTCGCACATACACACTCACAGTCACAAACACACACACACAAACACACTCAAATACACACACTCTCTCACATACACACTCAGTCACAAACACACTCACGCAAACACACTCAAATACACACTCTGTCACACACTCACAGTCACAAACACACTCAAAACCACACACTCTCTCACATACACACTCACAGTCACAAACACACACACAAACACACTCAAAAACATACACTCTCTCACATACACACTCACAGTCACAGACACACACACAAACACACTCAAAAACATACACTCTCTCACATACACACTCACAGTCACAAACACACACACAAACACACTAAAACACACACTCTCACATACACACAGTCACAAACACACACAGTCACAAACACACTCAAATACACACTCTCTCACATACACACACAGTCACAAACACACTCAAAAACACACACTCTCTCACATACACACTCACAGTCACAAACACACAAACACACTCAAAAACACACACTCTCTCACATACACACTCACAGTCACAAACAGACACACACTCAAATACACACTCTCTCACACACTCACAGTCACAAACACACTCAAAACCACACACTCACATACACACTCACAGTTACAAACACACACACAAACATACTCAAAAACACACACTCTCACATACACACAGTCACAAAAACACAAACAAACACACACACAAACACACTTAAAAACACACACTCTCTCACATACACACTCACAGTCACAAACACACACACAAACACACACACAAACACACTCAAAAACACACACCCTCTCACATACACACTCACAATCACAAACACACTCAAAAACACACACTCTCTCACATACACACTCACAATCTCAAACACACTCAAAAACACACACTCTCACATACACACTCAGTCACAAACACACAAACACACTCAAAAACACACACTCTCTCACATACACACTCACAGTCACAAACACACACACAAACACACTCAAAAACACACACTCTCTCACATACACACTCACAGTCACAAACACACACACACTCAAATACACACTCTCTCACACACTCACAGTCACAAACACACTCAAAAACACACACTCTCTCACATACACACTCACAGTCACAAACACACACACAAACACACTCAAAAACACACACTCTCTCACATACACACTCACAGTCACAAACACACACACAAACACACTCAAAAACATACACTCTCTCACATACACACTCACAGTCACAAACACACACACACTGAAATACACACTCTCACACACTCACAGTCACAAACACACTCAAAACCACACACTCTCTCACATACACACTCACAGTCACAAACACACACACAAACACACTCAAAAACACACGCTCTCTCACATACACACTCACAGTCACAAACACACACACAAACACACTCAAAAACACACACTCTCACATACACACAGTCACAAACACACACACACACACACTCAAATACACACACTCTCACATACACACTCACAGTCACAAACACACTCAAAACCACACTCTCACATACACACTCACAGTCACAAACACACACACACAAACACACTCAAAAATACACACTCTCTCACATACACACTCACAGTCACAAACACACACACACTCAAATACACACTCACACACTCACAGTCACAAACACACTCAAAACCACACACTCTCTCACATACACACTCACAGTCACAAACACACACACAAACACACTCAAAACCACACACTCTCTCACATACACACTCATAGTCACAAACACACACACAAACACACTAAACACACACTCTCACATACACAGAGTCACAAACACACACACACAAACACACTCAAATACACACTCTCTCACATACACACTCAGTCACAAACACACACAAACACACTCAAAAACACACACTCTCTCACATACACACTCAGTCACAAACACACACACAAACACACTCAAAAACACACTCTCTCACATACACACTCACAGTCACAAACACACACACACTCAAATACACACTCTTTCACACACTCACAGTCACAAACACACTCAAAACCACACACTCTCTCACATACACACTCACAGTCACAAACACACACACAAACACACTCAAAAACATACACTCTCTCACATACACACTCACAGTCACAGACACACACACAAACACACTCAAAAACATACACTCTCTCACATACACACTCACAGTCACAAACACACACACAAACACACTAAAACACACACTCTCACATACACACAGTCACAAACACACACAGTCACAAACACACTCAAATACACACTCTCTCACATACACACACAGTCACAAACACACTCAAAAACACACACTCTCTCACATACACACTCACAGTCACAAACACACTCAAAACCACACACTCTCTCACATACACACTCACAGTCACAAACACACACACACTCAAATACACAATCTCTCACACACTCACAGTCACAAACACACTCAAAACCACACACTCTCTCACATACACACTCACAGTCACAAACACACACACACAAACACACTCAAAAACACACACTCTCTCACATACACACTCACAGTCACAAACACACACACACTCAAATACACTCTCACACACAGTCACAAACACACTCAAAACCACACACTCTCTCACATACACACTCACAGTCACAAACACACACACACTCAAATACACTCTCACACACAGTCACAAACACACTCAAAACCACACACTCTCTCACATACACACTCACAAACACACACACAAACACACTCAAATACACACACCCTCACATACACACTCACAGTCACAAACACACACACAAACACACTCAAAAACACACACTGTCACATACACACTCAGTCACAAACACACACAAACACACTCAAAAACACACACTCTCACATACACACTCACAGTCACAAACACACACACAAACACACTCAAAAACACACACTCTCTCACATACACACTCACAGTCACAAACACACACAAACACACTCAAAACACACACTCTCTCACATACACACTCACAGTCACAACCACACACAAACATACTCAAAAACACACACTCTGTCACATACATACTCAGTCACAACACACACAACACGCTCAAAACACACATCTCTCACATACACACGTCACAGTCACACACACACACCACAACACACCACACTCTCTCCATACACACTCACAATCACAAACACACTCAAAAACACACTCTCTCACATACACACTCACAATCACAAACAAACTCAAAAACACACACTCTCTCACATACACACTCACAGTCACAAACACACTCAAAACCACACACTCTCTCACATACACACTCACAGTCACAAACACACACACACTCAAATACACACTCTCTCACACACTCACAGTCACAAACACACTCAAAACACACACTCTCACATACACACTCACAGTCACAAACACACACACAAACACACTCAAAACACACACTCTCTCACATACACACTCACAGTCACAAACACACACACACTCAAATACACACTCTCTCACACACTCACAGTCACAAACACACACAAACACACTCAAAAACATACACTCTCTCACATACACACTCACAGTCACAAACACACACACAAACACACTAAAACACACACTCTCACATACACACAGTCACAAACACACACACAAACACACTCAAATACACACTCTCTCACATACACACTCACAGTCACAAACACACACAAACACACTCAAAAACACACACTCTCACATACACACTCACAGTCACAAACACACACACAAACACACTCAAAAACACACTCACATACACACTCACAGTCACAAACACACACACACTCAAATACACACTCTCTCACACACTCACAGCCACAAACACACTCAAAACCACAAACTCTCTCACATACACACTCACAGTCACAAACACTCACACAAACACACTCAAAAATACACACTCTCTCACATACACACTCACAGTCACAAACACACACACACACTCACAAACACACACACACACTCAAAAACACACTCTCTCACATACACACTCACAGTCACAAACACACTCAAAACCACACACTCTCTCACATACACACTCACAGTCACAAACACACGCACACAAACACACTCAAAAACACACACTCTCTCACATACACACTCACAGTCACAAACACACACACACTCAAATACACTCTCACACACAGTCACAAACACACTCAATACCACACACTCTCTCACATACACACTCACAGTCACAAACACACACAAACACACTAAAACACACACTCTCACATACACACTCACAGTCTCAAACACACACACAAACACACTCAAATACACAGTCTGTCACATACACACTCACGGTCACAAACACACACACAAACGCACTCAAAAACACACACTGTCACATACACACTTAGTCACAAACACACACAAACACACTCAAAAACACACACTCTCTCACATACACACTCACAGTCACAAACACACACACAAACACACTCAAAAACACACACTCTCTCACATACACACTCACAGTCACAAACACACACAAACACACTCAAAAACACACACTCTCTCACATACACACTCACAGTCACAAACACACACAAACATACTCAAAAACACACACTCTGTCACATACATACTCAGTCACAAACACACACAAACACGCTCAAAAACACACATTCTCTCACATACACACTCACAGTCACAAACACACTCAAAAACACACACTCTCTCACATACACACTCACAGTCACAAACACACACACAAACACACTCAAAAACACACACTCTCTCACATACACACTCAAAATCACAAACACACACACAAACACACTCAAAAACATACACTCTCTCACATACACACTCACAGTCACAAACACACACACACTGAAATACACACTCTCACACACTCACAGTCACAAACACACTCAAAACCACACACTCTCTCACATACACACTCACAGTCACAAACACACACACAAACACACTCAAAAACACGCTATCTCACATACACACTCACAGTCACAAACACACACACAAACACACTCAAAAACACACACTCTCACATACACACAGTCACAACACACACACACACACACTCAAATACACACACTCTCACATACACACTCACAGTCACAAACACACTCAAAACCACACTCTCACATACACACTCACAGTCACAAACACACACACACAAACACACTCAAAAACACACACTCTCTCACATACACACTCACAGTCACAAACACACACACACTCAAATACACACTCACACACTCACAGTCACAAACACACTCAAAACCACACACTCTCTCACATACACACTCACAGTCACAAACACACACAAACACACTAAAACACACACTCTCACATACACACTCACAGTCACAAACACACACACAAACACACTCAAATACACACTCTTTCACATACACACTCAGTCACAAACACACACACAAACACACTCAAAAACACACTCTCTCACATACACACTCACAGTCACAAACACACACACTCAAATACACACTCTTTCACACACTCACAGTCACAAACACACTCAAAAACACACACTCTCTCACATACACACTCACAGTCACAAACACACACACAAACACACTCAAAAACATACACTCTCTCACATACACACTCACAGTCACAGACACACACACAAACACACTCAAAAACATACACTCTCTCACATACACACTCACAGTCACAAACACACACACAAACACACTAAAACACACACTCTCACATACACACACAGTCACAAACACACTCAAAAACACACTCACATACACACTCACAGTCACAAACACACAAACACACTCAAAAACACACACTCTCTCACATACACACTCACAGTCACAAACAGACACACACTCAAATAAACACTCTCTCACACACTCACAGTCACAAACACACTCAAAACCACACACTCACATACACACTCACAGTCACAAACACACACACAAACATACTCAAAAACACACACTCTCACATACACACAGTCACAAAAACACAAACAAACACACACACAAACACACTTAAAAACACACACTCTCTCACATACACACTCACAGTCACAAACACACACACAAACACACTCAAAAACACACACCCTCTCACATACACACTCACAATCACAAACACACTCAAAAACACACACTCTCTCACATACACACTCACAATCTCAAACACACTCAAAAACACACACTCTCACATACACACTCAGTCACAAACACACAAACACACTCAAAAACACACACTCTCTCACATACACACTCACAATCACAAACACACTCACAAACACACTCAAAAACACACACTCTATCACATACACACTCACAGTCACAAACACACACACAAACACTCAAAAACACACACTCTCTCACATACACACAGTCACAAAAACACACACAAACACACTCAAAAACACACTCTCTCACATACATACAGTCACAAACACACACACAAACACACTCAAAAACACACACTCTCTCACATACACACTCAGTCACAAACACACACACAAACACACTCAAAAACACACACTCTCACATACACACTCACAGTCACAAACACACTCAAAACCACACACTCTCTCACATACACACTCACAGTCACAAACACACCCACACTCAAATACACACTCACACACTCACAGTCACAAACACACTCAAAAACACACACTCTCTCACATACACACTCACAGTCACAAACACACACACAAACACTCAAAAACACACACTCTCTCACATACACACAGTCACAAAAACACACACAAACACACTCAAAAACACACTCTCTCACATACATACTCACAGTCACAAACACACACACAAACACACTCAAAAACACACACTCTCTCACATACACACTCAGTCACAAACACACACACAAACACACTCAAAAACACACACTCTCACATACACACTCACAGTCACAAACACACTCAAAACCACACACTCTCTCACATACACACTCACAGTCACAAACACACACACAAACACACTCAAAAACATACACTCTCTCACATACACACTCACAGTCACAAACACACACACAAACACACTAAAACACACACTCTCACATACACACAGTCACAAACACACACACACAAACACACTCAAATACACACTCTCTCACATACACACTCACAAACACACACAAACACACTCAAAAACACACACTCTCTCACATACACACTCACAGTCACAAACACACACACAAACACACTCAAAAACACACACTCTCTCACATACACACTCTCAGTCACAAACACACACACACTCAAATACACACTCTCACACACTCACAGTCACAAACACACTCAAAACCACACACTCTCTCACATACACACTCACAGTCACAAACACACACACAAACACACTCAAAAACACACACTCTCTCACATACACACTCACAGTCACAAACACACACACAAACACACTCAAAAACACACACTCTCTCACATACACACTCACAATCACAAACACACTCAAAACCACACACTCTCTCACATACACACTCACAATCTCAAACACACTCAAAAACACACACTCTCACATACACACTCAGTCACAAACACACAAACACACTCAAAAACACACACTCTCTCACATACACACTCACAGTCACAAACACACACACAAACACTCAAAAACACACACTCTCTCACACACACACAGTCACAAAAACACACACACAAACACACTCAAAAACACACTCTCTCACATACATACTCACAGTCACAAACACACACACAAACACACTCAAAAACACACACACACTCACATACACACTCACAGTCACAAACACACACACAAACATACTCAAAAACACACACTCTCACATACACACAGTCACAAAAACACAAACAAACACACACACAAACACACTTAAAAACACACACTCTCTCACATACACACTCACAGTCACAAACACACACACAAACACACTCAAAAACACACACCCTCTCACATACACACTCACAATCACAAACACACTCAAAAACACACACTCTCTCACATACACACTCACAATCTCAAACACACTCAAAAACACACACTCTCACATACACACTCAGTCACAAACACACAAACACACTCAAAAACACACACTCTCTCACATACACACTCACAATCACAAACACACACACAAACACTCAAAAACACACACTCTCACATACACACAGTCACAAAAACACACACAAACACACTCAAAAACACACTCTCTCACATACATACTCACAGTCACAAACACACACACAAACACACTCAAAAACACACACTCTCTCACATACACACTCAGTCACAAACACACACACAAACACACTCAAAAACACACACTCTCACATACACACTCACAGTCACAAACACACTCAAAACCACACACTCTCTCACATACACACTCACAGTCACAAACACACACACAAACACACTCAAAAACACACACTCTCTCACATACACACTCACAGTCACAAACACACCCACACTCAAATACACACTCACACACTCACAGTCACAAACACACTCAAAAACACACACTCTCTCACATACACACTCACAGTCACAAACACACACACAAACACTCAAAAACACACACTCTCTCACATACACACAGTCACAAAAACACACACAAACACACTCAAAAACACACTCTCTCACATACATACTCACAGTCACAAACACACACACAAACACACTCAAAAACACACACTCTCTCACATACACACTCAGTCACAAACACACACACAAACACACTCAAAAACACACACTCTCACATACACACTCACAGTCACAAACACACTCAAAACCACACACTCTCTCACATACACACTCACAGTCACAAACACACACACAAACACACTCAAAAACATACACTCTCTCACATACACACTCACAGTCACAAACACACACACAAACACACTAAAACACACACTCTCACATACACACAGTCACAAACACACACACACAAACACACTCAAATACACACTCTCTCACATACACACTCACAAACACACACAAACACACTCAAAAACACACACTCTCTCACATACACACTCACAGTCACAAACACACACACAAACACACTCAAAAACACACACTCTCTCACATACACACTCTCAGTCACAAACACACACACACTCAAATACACACTGTCACACACTCACAGTCACAAACACACTCAAAACCACACACTCTCTCACATACACACTCACAGTCACAAACACACACACAAACACACTCAAAAACACACACTCTCTCACATACACACTCACAGTCACAAACACACACACACACACTCAAAAACACACTCTCTCACATACACACTCACAATCACAAACACACTCAAAACCACACACTCTCTCACATACACACTCACAATCTCAAACACACTCAAAAACACACACTCTCACATACACACTCAGTCACAAACACACAAACACACTCAAAAACACACACTCTCTCACATACACACTCACAGTCACAAACACACACACAAACACTCAAAAACACACTCTCTCACACACACACAGTCACAAAAACACACACACAAACACACTCAAAAACACACTCTCTCACATACATACTCACAGTCACAAACACACACACAAACACACTAAAAAACACACACACTCTCACATACACACTCAGTCACAAACACACACACAAACACACTCAAAAACACACACTCACATACATACTCACAGTCACAAACACACTCAAAACCACACTCTCTCACATACACACTCACAGTCACAAACACACACACAAACACACTCAAAACCACACACTCACATACACACTCACAGTCACAAACACACACACACTCAAATACACACTCTCTCACACACTCACAGTCACAAACACACTCAAAAACACACACCCTCTCACATACACACTCACAGTCACAAACACACACACAAACACACTCAAAAACACACACTCTCTCACATACACACTCACAGTCACAAACACACACACAAACACACTCAAAAACACACACTCTCTCACATACACACTCACAGTCACAAACACACACACACACACTCAAAAACACACTCTCTCACATACACACTCACAGTCACAAACACACTCAAAACCACACACTCTCTCACATACACACTCACAGTCACAAACACACACACACAAACACACTCAAAAACACACACTCTCTCACATACACACTCACAGTCACAAACACACACTCAAATACACTCTCACACACAGTCACAAACACACTCAAAAACACACACTCTCTCACATACACACTCACAGTCACAAACACACACACACACACTCAAAAACACACTCTCTCACATACACACTCACAGTCACAAACACACTCAAAACCACACACTCTCTCACATACACACTCACAGTCACAAACACACACGCACAAACACACTCAAAAACACACACTCTCTCACATACACACTCAGTCACAAACACACACACACTCAAATACACTCTCACACACAGTCACAAACACACTCAAAACCACACACACTCTCACATACACACTCACAGTCACAAACACACACAAACACACTAAAACACACACTCTCACAGACACACTCACAGTCACAAACACACGCACAAACACACTCAAATACACACTCTGTCACATACACACTCACAGTCACAAACACACACACGCAAACACACTCAAATACACACAGTCTCTCACACACACACTCAGTCACAAACACACACAAACACACTCAAAAACACACACTCTCTCACATACACACTCACAGTCACAAACACACACACAAACACACTCAAAAACACACACTCTCTCACATACACACTCACAGTCACAAACACACTCAAAAACACACACTCTCTCACATACACACTCACAGTCACAAACACACACAAACATACTCAAAAACACACACTCTGTCACATACATACTCAGTCACAAACACACACAAACACGCTCAAAAACACACATTCTCTCACATACACACTCACAGTCACAAACACACACAAACACACTCAAAAACACACACTCTCTCACATACACGCTCACAATCACAAACACACTCAAAAACACACTCTCTCACATACACACTCACAATCACAAACAAACTCAAAAACACACACTCTCTCACATACACACTCAGTCACAAACACACACACAAACACACTCAAAAACACACACTCTCACATACACACAGTCACAAACACACACACAAACACACTCAAATACACACACTCTCACATACACACAGTCACATAAACACAAACAAACACACACACAAACACACTTAAAAACACACACTCTCTCACATACACACTCACAGTCACAAACACACACAGAAACACACTCAAAAACACACACCCTCTCACATACACACTCACAGTCACAAACACACACACACACACTCAAAAACACAGTCTCTCACATACACACTCACAGTCACAAACACACTCAAAACCACACACTCTCTCACATACACACTCTCAGTCACAAACACACACACACAAACTTACTCAAAAACACACACTCTCTCACATACACACTCACAGTCACAAACACACACACACTCAAATACACTCTCACACACAGTCACAAACACACTCAAAACCACACACTCTCTCACATACACACTCACAGTCACAAACACACACACACTCAAATACACTCTCACACACAGTCACAAACACACTCAAAACCACACACTCTCTCACATACACACTCACAGTCACAAACACACACACAAACACACTCAAATACACACACCCTCACATACACACTCACAGTCACAAACACACACACAAACACACTCAAAAACACACACTGTCACATACACACTCAGTCACAAACACACACAAACACACTCAAAAACACACACTCTCACATACACACTCACAGTCACAAACACACACACAAACACACTCAAAAACACACACTCTCTCACATACACACTCACAGTCACAAACACACACAAACACACTCAAAAACACACACTCTCTCGCATACACACTCACAGTCACAAACACACACAAACATACTCAAAAACACACACTCTGTCACATACATACTCAGTCACAAACACACACAAACACGCTCAAAAACACACATTCTCTCACATACACACTCACAGTCACAAACACACGCAAACACACTCAAAAACACACACTCTCTCACATACACACTCACAATCACAAACACACTCAAAAACACACTCTCTCACATACACACTCACAATCACAAACAAACTCAAAAACACACACTCTCTCACATACACACTCTCAGTCACAAACACACTCAAAACCACACACTCTCTCACATACACACTCACAGTCACAAACACACACACACTCAAATACACACTCTCTCACACACTCACAGTCACAAACACACTCAAAAACACACACTCTCTCACATACACACTCACAGTCACAAACACACACACAAACACACTCAAAAACACGCACTCTCTCACATACACACTCACAGTCACAAACACACACACACTCAAATACACACTCTCTCACACACTCACAGTCACAAACACACACAAACACACTCAAAAACACACACTCTCACATACACACTCACAGTCACAAACACACACACAAACACACTCAAAAACACACACTCTCTCACATACACACTCACAGTCACAAACACACACACACTCAAATGCACACTCTCTCACACACTCAGTCACAAACACACTCAAAACCACAAACTGTCTCACATACACACTCACAGTCACAAACACACACACAAACACACTCAAAAATACACACTCTCTCACATACACACTCACAGTCACAAACACACACACACACACACACACTCAAAAACACACTCTCTCACATACACACTCACAGTCACAAACACACTCAAAACCACACACTCTCTCACATACACACTCACAGTCACAAACACACACACACAAACACACTCAAAAACACACACTCTCTCACATACACACTCACAGTCACAAACACACACACAAACACACTCAAAAACACACACTCTCTCACATACACACTCAGTCACAAACACACACAAACACACTCAAAAACACACACTCTCTCACGTACACACTCACAGTCACAAACACACACAAACATACTCAAAAACACACACTCTGTCACATACATACTCAGTCACAAACACAGACAAACACGCTCAAAAACACACATTCTCTCACATACACACTCACAGTCACAAACACACACAAACACACTCAAAAACACACACTCTCTCACATACACACTCACAATCACAAACACACTCAAAAACACACTCTCTCACATACACACTCACAGTCACAAACACACTCAAAACCACACACTCTCTCACATACACACTCACAGTCACAAACACACACACACTCAAATACACACTCCCTCACACACTCACAGTCACAAACACACTCAAAAACACACACTCTCTCACATACACACTAACAGTCACAAACACACACAAACACACTCAAAAAACACACTCTGTCACATACACACTCAGTCACAAACACACACAAACACACTCAAAAACACGCACTCTCTCACATACACACTCAGCCACAAACACAC
The DNA here is from genome assembly GCF_964194155.1 of Cetorhinus maximus. NCBI lineage: Eukaryota > Metazoa > Chordata > Chondrichthyes > Lamniformes > Cetorhinidae > Cetorhinus > Cetorhinus maximus. The sequence goes on along the minus strand of NW_027597523.1, from coordinate 61,701 downwards.
ACACACTCACTCACACTTACTCAAATACGCACACAGTCACAAACATACACTCACCCAATCACACACACACTCATTCACACTCATACACAAACATACACTGTCACACTCACTCTCAAACACACTCACTCAAACCGCCACACATACTGACACACTCAAACTCACACACACACTCATGCACACACTCAAACAAACACACACATACAATCTCACACTCAAACTCACTAATGCACACTTAAACTCTCATAAACACGCACTCTCACGCACTGTCATTCACACACATACACACAAGGCGGCACTGTACCAGACAGGAGTGAATTGTTGCCTGTACTTGCTGCGCTTACAGTACGTGTACAGGAGTTGTACACTGACATACAGAACCTGTACCAGGACAGGCTGGGGCTCTTGAGAAGGCTGAGGGGGTGACCTGATCGAGGTCTTTAAAATGGTGAAAGGGTTTCGATAGGGGAGACGTAGAGAAGATGTTTCCACTTGTCGGAGTGAGACCAGAACTAGGGACCATCGATATAAAATCGTCACTTATAAACCCAATGGGGAATTCAGGAGAAACTTCTTTACCCAGGGAGTGGGGAGAATGTGGGACTCGCTCCCACAGGGAGTGGTCGAGGTGAATAGTGTCGATGTGTTTAAGGGGGAAGCTGGATAAACACAGGAGGGGGAGAAAGGAAAAGAAGGATATGGCGATGGGGTGAGATGGAGAGGGGGTGGGAGGAGGCTCGTGTGGAGCAGAAACACCAGCACGGAGCAGATGGGCCGAATGGCCTGTTTCTGTGCCCTAGGCCGGGGATTGTTAACCTTCGGAATGGGGAGATGGGGTTTGATTCAGTTGGACATGTTGAAGAGGATTCATTTGCAGGGTGGTGGTGGTGGAGAGTGGGATAGATCGTTCAAAGAGCTGGCATAGGCAAGATGGGGAGAATGGCCTCCTGTGCGTGTGAATGTATGGTTTTAGCTTGTCTCTTTACAGGATGGTGTGCCGTATCACTGTGTATACGTCAATGCTGCGTCGTACTCAGTGTTGAGTCTCCATCTTTGCCTCGATTCCCATTTTTATAACAAAAACCGGCGAGTCTCGCCAGTATGGACTGTGTGTCCCGGTGTGTTTCCCGCGATTCACCGGGAATCGCACCCGGCCTGCAGCCGGGAAACAGGCCGCTCGGCCCATCTGAGAGAATAGGAAAGCAAATGCTCCCCCCCGCCTTCCCGAGGTGGTGAGAAACCCGGGATCGCTCCAGTCCTGGAGTTTTGGCAGCTGTGTGGAGGGCTCTGTCGGGGCGGGTGGGGGAAGCGGTGAGCGGAGCAATAGAAGCATCTTTCCTGCCCTCGGTCAAAGGGCAGCTGTCCCGCGCGCTGTGCCCGCAGAAGGACTCGCAGGAAAGTGGGGGATATATTTTGCCTGGAGCTGAGCACAGCGCCCGACGCTCATGGTGACCTTGAGTTGGAGTCACCGGGTTTAATCGGCTCCCTCGGGAGTCTCGCGCGCCTGTGAGCGGGGACGCCCTTCGGCCTAGCTCGAGGCTCGGTGGGCACCTCCGCCGGTGGGTGGAGAGGGTGAGGGGGGCGGAGAGCCCAGCATCGGTGCCAACTGCCTGGAGGAGAGAGAGAGAGAGAGGGCAGGAGGCCACCTGCATTTCCCTAGCGCCCTTCCCCACCCCCCCCTCCTACCTCAGGGCGTTCCAAAGCGTTTCGCAGCCAACGAAGGGCCCCTTTTTTTGGGAAGTGAGCTCGCTGTGGTGATGTGGGGAAACGCGGCAGCCGGTTTGCGCACAGCAAGATCCCACAAACAGCCCATGTCATAATGACTCCGATTACCTGTCTTTTTTTTTAGCGATGTTGGCTGAGGGATAAATATTGGTCCCAGGACACCGGGGAGACCCACCCCCCTCCCCCCACCCCCAACCCCCCCACCCCAAACCACTCTGCTCTTCTTCCAAATAGCGGCCGTGGGATCTTTCACCCCACCTGAGAGGGCAGACGGGGGCCTCGGTTTAATGTCTCGTCTGAAAGACAGAACCTCCCTCAGTATTGACCCTCTGACAGTGCAGCACTCCCTCAGTACTGACCCTCTGACAGTGCAGCACTCCCTCAGTACTGACCCTCTGACAGTGCAGCACTCCCTCAGTACTGACCCTCCGACAGTGCAGCGCTCCCTCAGTACTGACCCTCCGACAGTGCAGCGCTCCCTCAGTACTGACCCTCCGACAGTGCAGCACTCCCTCAGTACTGACCCTCTGACAGTGCAGCACTCCCTCAGTACTGACCCTCCGACAGTGCAGCACTCCCTCAACTGACCCTCCGACAGTGCAGCACTCCCTCAGTACTGACCCTCCGACAGTGCAGCATTCCATCAGTACTGACCCTCCGATAGTGCAGCACCCCCTCAGTACTGAACCTCTGACAGTGCAGCACTCCCTCAGTATTGACCCTCCGACAGTGCAGCACTCCCTCAGTACTGACCCTCCGACAGTGCAGCACTCCCTCAGTACTGACCCTCCGACAGTGCAGCACTCCCTCAGTACTGACCCTCCGACAGTGCAGCACTCCCTCAGTACTGACCCTCCGACAGTGCAGCACTCCCTCAGTACTGACCCTCCGACAGTGCAGTGCTCCCTCAGTACTGACCCTCCGACAGTGCAGTGCTCCCTCAGTACTGACCCTCCGACAGTGCAGTGCTCCCTCAGTACTGACCCTCTGACAGCGGGGCGATGTTGCTTGATGTTAAGTTTTGTCCAAATTTACATTTCTGTGAATGGCCTTGGGATACTGATGGTGCTATAGAAATGCAAGTTGCTATGATTCATGAGAATCCGACCAGAACTGAAGACAATTACTCCCGCGAGGGCATGTGAACATGACAAAGTGAACATGGATATGTGGGATAGATCGGGAGCTCTCACTGAATGATAACAATTGACCTTCGTGTGATTAATCAAGAGGTCTATCATGTCAGTTTTGTGCCCTGGGTATGATATCAGAGAGAATAGCTTAGCTTCAAATGAGATCAAATTAAAGATTACTTTTTCAGCAAAGCATTTGATAGAGGTTCTCTTACACCAGTTCAGCTAATCACAGCAAATTACACCCCATTTAGACACCATTTATAGGAACATGAGGAGGCCCATTCAGCGCCATCGAGCCTGTTACACAGGAACAGGAGGAGGGCCATTCAGCCCCTCGAGCCTGTTACACAGGAACAGGAGGAGGGCCATTCAGCCCCTCGAGCCTGTTACACAGGAACAGGAGGAGGGCCATTCAGCCCCTCGAGCCTGTTACACAGGAACAGGAGGAGGCCCATTCAGCCCCCTCGAGCCTGTTACACAGGAACAGGAGGAGGCCCATTCAGCCCCCTCGAGCCTGTTACACAGGAACAGGAGGAGGCCCATTCAGCCCCTCCTCGAGCCTGTTACACAGGAACAGGAGGAGGCCTTTCAGCCCCTCGAGCCTGTTACACAGGAACAGGAGGAGGCCCATTCAGCCCCTCGAGCCTGTTACACAGGAACAGGAAGAGGCCATTCAGCCCCCTCGAGCCTGTTCCCTCATTCAGTCAGATCACGGGTGATCTGTATCTTAACCCCATCCACCCGCCTCGGTTCTGTAACCCTTAACCCCCCGACCCAACAAAAATCTCTCAATCTCAGTTTTGAAATTTCCAATTGACCCCTCCCACCCTCGACAGCTTTTTCTGGGCGGGTGGGGAGAGTTCCAGATTTCCACCCCCTCTTTGTGTGAAGATAGTGCTTCCTGACATCACCCCCTGAACGGCCTGGATCCAATTTTAAGGTTCTGCCCCCTTGTTCTGGACTCCGCCCCCACCCCACTCACCTCACCCCCACCAGAGGAAATAGTTTCTCTCTATCGACCCCATCGAATCCTTTAATCATCTTAATCCCCTCGATTAGATCACCCCTTAATCTTCGAGACTCGGGGGAACACAAGCCTGGTCTGTGCAACCTGTCCTCGGGATTTAACCCTTTCTGTCTCCTGCTCTCCCTCCGGCCTTGCCGGACAGCCTAATTCTGGGTGGGATCAGGATTCGGTTGTGTTGCCAACTCCAGTCGGGACATCCTGGAATCGCTTCAACCTCCGAGCGCCCCACTCGGTGGAATAGTCCCTCTTTTATTACCCCCCTCCCAACTCCGATTTAGTTGCAACCAATCAGGAAATGTGTTCAAATTTGGATGAACGGAAATGAGGAGAAAGTGTTTCCAGCGACAGGAGGGTCAGTAACCAGAGGCCTCTCCTTTTGTTCTGGGCTTAACACTTGCAAAATGTATTGTTGAGAGAGAAATAAGTCTGCAGGAGAATTAGACCAAATCATCTCAGTGCTGATGTCTCCTTAAATCCCCTATCTCTAATCTCCCTCTCTCATCTCTCATCTCTCCCTCTCTCTCATCTCTCTCACTCCCTCTCTCTCTCACTCTGTCTCTCTCTCTCTCTCTCTCTCACTCTCATCTCCCTCTCTCTCTCATCTCTCTCTCATCTCTCTCACTCTCTCTCTCTCATCTCTCTCACTCTCTCTCTTTCATCTCTCTCTCTCTCCCTCTCTCTCTCATCTCCCTCTCTCTCTCTCTCTCACTCTCTCCCTCTCTCTCCCTCTCTCTCTCATCTCTCATCTCTCCCTCTCTCTCTCTCTCCATCTCTCTGTCTCTCATCTCCATCTCTCTCTCTCTCTCTCCATCTCTCTGTCTCTCATCTCTCCATCTCTCTCTCTCTCTCATCTCTCCATCTCTCTCTCTCTCTCATCTCTCCATCTCCCTCTCTCTCTCTCTCTCTCTCCCTCTCTCTCTCTCCCTCTCTCTCTCTCTCCCTCTCTCTCTCTCTCTCTCACTCCGTCGCTCATTTTCTCTCACTCTTTCCCCCTTACTCTCCTTTGCCCTCACTGTCTCTCATTATCTCTCTCTTTCACTTTCTATCAATCTTTCTCCCTCACTCCTTCTTTCTCACTCCCCCTCCTCCTCTCTCTCTCTCTTGCTCTCACACTCTCTCATTCTCACTCCCTTTCTCCCCCTCTCTTTCTCCCTCTCCCCCTCTCTTTCTCCCTCTCCCCCTCTCTTTCTCTCTCTCCCCCTCTCTCCCTCTCCCCCTCTCCAATATTTATCCCTCAACCAAAGCCGCAAAAGGAAGAGATGATCCATGGGTCATGATCTGTTTGTGGGATCTTGCTGTGTGCAAATTGGCAGCTGCGCTTCTTACATTACGGCAGTGAGCACACTTCAAAAAAAAAAGCCCTTTGTTGGCTGCGAAACGCTTTGGGGGAGGCCTGGAGGTGGGGAAAGGCGCTAGAGAAATGCAGGTGCTTTGTGTAATTCTCCCTGACCTATAGGGAGCTGGGCGGCTGGGGTTAAATCGCCTCCCCCATTGTCACGTCAGCGCTGATAAGGGATTGAAAAGCCCCCTTGCGGGAAGGGCTCACCATTTTAATTGATTTGGAGCTCAGTTTCTGAATGATGGTGGTGAAGGGAGGGACTATAAATAGAAGAGAGTTTTCCCGATCTGTGCGTCACCTCTGGAGTCTCCCCCCGGTCCGTCCACAAAGCGAATTCGAATCACATTTCAGAGCTCACGTTTCTCAGTCGCACTGACCTCCCTCTCTCTGGGCCTCCCCTGTATGATGGCACGGACAGACATGCTTTTGTCCACCCACTATGGCCTCGCATTTGGCCATCCCCTCGTCCCCTCTGCCCCTCACCGATGACTGAACGCCTCGGTCGTTCTTGTCTGGCCCTCCCTGCCAAAACCTTCAGCCCCTCGCGCAGTCAAACTGAGGCCACCCCCCTGGTCACACCACCTCCCCACCACCCCCGTGCCCCATGGCTGGACCGTCCGGGGGCGGCTGGGTCCGGGGTAAACACGTTCGAAATGTAGCCTCCTCCTCAAGGCAACAATTCAGCCTCACTCCCTCAGTACTGACTCTCTGACAGTGCGGCACTCCCTCAGTACTGACCCTCCGACAGTGCGGCACTCCCTCAGTACTGACCCTCCGACAGTGCGGCACTCCCTCAGTACTGACCCTCCGACAGTGCGGCACTCCCTCAGTACTGACCCTCCGACAGTGCGGCACTCCCTCAGTACTGACCCTCTGACAGTGCGGCACTCCCTCAGTACTGACCCTCCGACAGTGCGGCACTCCCTCAGTACTGACCCTCCGACAGTGCGGCATTCCCTCAGTACTGACCCTCTGACAGTGCAGCACTCCCTCAGTACTGACCCCCCGACAGTGCAGCACTCCCTCAGTACTGACCCTCTGACAGTGCAGCACTCCCTCAGTACTGACCCTCCGACAGTGCAGCACTCCCTCAGTACTGACCCTCCGACAGTGCGGCACTCCCTCAGTACTGACCCTCCGACAGTGCGGCACTCCCTCAGTACTGACCCTCCGACAGTGCGGCACTCCCTCAGTACTGACCCTCCGACAGTGCGGCATTCCCTCAGTACTGACCCTCCGACAGTGCGGCACTCCCTCAGCACTGACCCTCTGACAGTGCAGCACTCCCTCAGTACTGACCCCCCGACAGTGCAGCACTCCCTCAGTACTGACCCTCCGACAGTGCAGCACTCCCTCAGCACTGACCCTCCGACAATGCAGCACTCCCTCAGTACTGACCCTCCGACAGTGCGGCACTCCCTCAGTACTGACCCTCCGACAGTGCGGCACTCCCTCAGTACTGACCCTCCGACAGTGCGGCATTCCCTCAGTACTGACCCTCCGACAGTGCGGCACTCCCTCAGCACTGACCCTCTGACAGTGCAGCACTCCCTCAGTACTGACCCTCCGACAGTGCAGCACTCCCTCAGTACTGACCCTCCGACAGCGCAGCGCTCCCTCAGTACTGACCCTCTGACAGTGCAGCACTCCCTCAGTACTGACCCTCCGACAGTGCAGCACTCCCTCAGTACTGACCCTCTGACAGTGCAGCACTCCCTCAGTACTGACCCTCCGACAGTGCAGCGCTCCCTCAGTACTGACCCTCTGACAGTGCAGCGCTCCCTCAGTACTGACCCTCTGACAGTGCAGCGCTCCCTCAGTACTGACCCTCCGACAGTGCAGCGCTCCCTCAGTACTGACCCTCTGACAGTGCAGCGCTCCCTCAGTACTGACCCTCTGACAGTGCAGCGCTCCCTCAGTACTGACCCTCTGACAGTGCAGCACTCCCTCAGTACTGACCCTCCGACAGTGCAGCACTCCCTCAGTACTGACCCTCTGACAGTGCAGCACTCCCTCAGCACTGACCCTCCGACAATGCAGCACTCCCTCAGTACTGAGCGGGGACTCCCTGATGTGGAGCTGGGTTTTACCGACTGTTACAGGGATGATCGGCGGGTGGGGTTTGAGCTGTGGATTTTGTGAAATGATGACCTCTCCTTCAGTCCTGACAGTGCAGCAGCTGTCGAGCTGTAGCCCTGGCGAGAGCCCTGAACGTAGAGCTACCCGAGTTTGATGTGGATGTGGTTTGATCGGTTCTATTTATACATCTGCAGAGCTACTTTCCTGGATCATTGTAGAATACACTCTCCAGGCAATAATGCCAGCTGAGGCTCGGTCACTTTCTCTCTCTCTCTCTCTCTCTCTCCGCTCTGTCTCATTCTGCGGCCCTCTCCCTCTCTCCCCCCTTCTCTCTCACCCCCTCTGTCTCTCCCTCTCTCTCTCGCCCCCTCTCTCTCCCCTCCCCTCTTGCCCCCCCCTCTGTCTCTCCCCCTCCTCTGTCTCTCCCCCCGCTCTGTCTCTCCCTCTCTCTCTCCCCCATCTCATTTCTGAGTCAGGTCAAGCTTTCAATTCCCAACTTCAGACACTTGAGCCCCATAATCCATGCTGAAACTCCCCAATGTCAGTACTGAGGGAGTGCTGCACTGTCGGAGAGTCAGTGCTGAGGGAGTGCTGCACTGTCGGAGGGTCAGTACTGAGGGAACTGCACTGTCGGAATGTCAGTACTGAGGGACTGCTTCACGGTCGGAGGGTCAGTACTGAGGGAACTGCACTGTCGGAGGGTCAGTACTGAGGGAACTGCACTGTCGGAGGGTCAGTACTGAGGGAGTGCTGCACTGTCGGAGGGTCAGTACTGAGGGAACTGCACTGTCGGAGGGTCAGTACTGAGGGAGTGCTGCACTGTCAGAGGGTCAGTACTGAGGGAGTGCTGCACTGTCGGAGGGTCAGTACTGAGGGAGCGCTGCACTGTCGGAGGGTCAGTACTGAGGGAGTGCTGCACTGTCGGAGGGTCAGTACTGAGGGAGTGCTGCACTGTCGAAGAGTCAGTGCTGAGGGAGTGCTGCACTGTCGGAGGGTCAGTACTGAGGGAGTGCTGCACTGTCGGAGGGTCAGTACTGAGGGAGTGCTGCACTGTCGAAGAGTCAGTGCTGAGGGAGTGCTGCACTGTCGGAGGGTCAGTACTGAGGGAACTGCACTGTCGGAGGGTCAGTACTGAGGGAACTGCACTGTCGGAATGTCAGTACTGAGGGAGTGCTGCACTGTCGGAGGGTCAGTACTGAGGGAACTGCACTGTCGGAGGGTCAGTACTGAGGGAGTGCTGCACTGTCGGAGGGTCAGTACTGAGAGAGTGCTGCACTGTCGGAGGGTCAGTACTGAGGGAGCGCTGCACTGTCGGAGGGTCAGTACTGATGGAGTGCTGCACTATCGGAGGGTCAGTACTGAGGGAGTGCTGCACTGTCAGAGTGTCAGTACTGAGGGAGTGCTGCACTGTCGGAGGGTCAGTACTGAGGGAGTGCTGCACTGTCGGAGGGTCAGTACTGAGGGAGTGCTGCACTGTCAGAGTGTCAGTACTGAGGGAGTGCTGCACTGTCGGAGGGTCAGTACTGAGGGAGTGCTGCATTGTCAGAGTGTCAGTACTGAGGGAGTGCTGCACTGTCGGAGGGTCAGTACTGAGGGAGTGCTGCACTGTCGGAGGGTCAGTACTGAGGGAGCTGCACTGTCGGAGGGTCAGTACTGAGGGAGTGCTACACTGTCAGAGGGTCAGTACTGAGGGAGTGCTGCACTGTCGGAGGGTCAGTACTGAGGGAGTGCTGCACTGTCGGAGGGTCAGTACTGAGGGAGTGCTGCACTGTCGGAGGGTCAGTACTGAGGGAGTGCTGCACTGTCGGAGGGTCAGTACTGAGGGAGTGCTGCACTGTCAGAGGGTCAGTACTGAGGGAGTGCTGCACTGTCGGAGGGTCAGTACTGAGGGAGTGCTGCACTGTCGGAGGGTCAGTACTGAGGGAGTGCTGCACTGTCGGAGGGTAGTACTGAGGGAGCGCTGCACTGTCGGAGGGTCAGTACTGATGGAGTGCTGCACTATCGGAGGGTCAGTACTGAGGGAGTGCTGCACTGTCGGAGGGTAGTACTGAGGGAGCGCTGCACTGTCGGAGGGTCAGTACTGAGGGAGTGCTGCACTATCGGAGGGTCAGTACTGAGGGAGTGCTGCACTGTCGGAGGGTCAGTACTGAGGGAGTGCTGCACTGTCGGAGGGTCAGTACTGAGGGAGTGCTGCACTGTCGGAGGGTCAGTACTGAGGGAGTGCTGCACTGTCGGAGGGTCAGTACTGAGGGAGTGCTGCACTGTCAGAGGGTCAGTACTGAGGGAGTGCTGCACTGTCGGAGGGTCAGTACTGAGGGAGTGCTGCACTGTCGGAGGGTCAGTACTGAGGGAGTGCTGCACTGTCGGAGGGTAGTACTGAGGGAGCGCTGCACTGTCGGAGGGTCAGTACTGATGGAGTGCTGCACTATCGGAGGGTCAGTACTGAGGGAGTGCTGCACTGTCAGAGTGTCAGTACTGAGGGAGTGCTGCACTGTCAGAGGGTCAGTACTGAGGGAGTGCTCCACTGTCGGAGGGTCAGTACTGAGGGAGCGCTGCACTGTCGGAGGGTCAGTACTGAGGGAGTGCTGCACTGTCGGAGGGTCAGTACTGAGGGAGTGCTGCACTGTCGGAGGTTCAGTACTGAGGGAGCTGCACTGTTGGAGGGTCAGTGCTGAGGGAGTGCTGCACTGTCGGAGGGTCAGTACTGAGGGAGTGCTGCACTGTCGGAGGGTCAGTACTGAGGGAGTGCTGCACTGTCAGAGGGTCAGTACTGAGGGAGTGCTCCACTGTCGGAGGGTCAGTACTGAGGGAGTGCTGCACTGTCGGAGGGTCAGTACTGAGTGAGCTGCACTGTCGGAGGGTCAGTACTGAGGGAGTGCTGCACTGTCGGAGGGTCAGTACTGAGGGAGCGCTGCACTGTCAGGGGGTCAGTACTGAGGGAGTGCTGCACTGTCGGAGGGTCAGTACTGAGGGAGTGCTGCACTGTCAGGGGGTCAGTACTGACGGAGTGCTGCACTGTCGGAGGGTCAGTACTGAGGGAGTGCTGCACTGTCGGAGGGTCAGTACTGAGGGAGTGCTGCACTGTCGGAGGGTCAGTACTGAGGGAGTGCTGCACTGTCGGAGGGTCAGTACTGAGGGAGTGCTGCACTGTCGGAGGGTCAGTACTGAGGGAGTGCTGCACTGTCGGAGGGTCAGTACTGAGGGAGTGCCGCACTGTCAGAGGGTCAGTACTGAGGGAGTGCAGCACTGTCAGAGGGTCAGTACTGAGGGAGTGCTGCACTGTCAGAGGGTCAGTACTGAGGGAGTGCTGCACTGTCGGAGGGTCAGTACTGAGGGAGTGCTGCACTGTCAGAGGGTCAGTACTGAGGGAGTGCAGCACTGTTGGAGGGTCAGTACTGAGGGAGTGCTGCACTGTCGGAGGGTCAGTACTGAGGGAGCTGCACTGTCGGAGGGTCAGTACTGAGGGAGTGCTGCACTGTCGGAGGGTCAGTACTGAGGGAGTGCTGCACTGTCGGAGGGTCAGTACTGAGGGAGTGCTGCACTGTCGGAGGGTCAGTACTGAGGGAGTGCTGCACTGTCGGAGGGTCAGTACTGAGGGAGCTGCACTGTCGGAGGGTCAGTACTGAGGGAGTGCTGCACTGTCGGAGGGTCAGTACTGAGGGAGTGCTTCACTGTCGGAGGGTCAGTACTGAGGGAGTGCTGCACTGTCGGAGGGTCAGTACTGAGGGAGTGCTGCACTGTCGGAGGGTCAGTACTGAGGGAGTGCTGCACTGTCGGAGGGTCAGTACTGAGGGAGTGCTGCACTGTCGGAGGGTCAGTACTGAGGGAGTGCTGCACTGTCGGAGGGTCAGTACTGAGGGAGCTGCACTGTCGGAGGGTCAGTACTGAGGGAGTGCTGCACTGTCGGAGGGTCAGTACTGAGGGAGTGCTGCACTGTCGGAGGGTCAGTACTGAGGGAGTGCTTCACTGTCGGAGGGTCAGTACTGAGGGAGTGCTGCACTGTCGGAGGGTCAGTACTGAGGGAGTGCTGCACTGTCGGAGGGTCAGTACTGAGGGAGTGCTGCACTGTCGGAGGGTCAGTACTGAGGGAGTGCTGCACTGTCGGAAGTTCCATACTGTCTTGATCATGTGGAAATGATAATCACCAAGGATACTGCAGTGTTAATCTTTATAAAATAAGGCTGTAATATCATGGGGAGGAGGATTTGCTACTAATCTAGAACATCTTGCATTTATATAGCGCCTTGTACACAGTAAAACAAACCACAAGACGCTTCACAAGAGCAATAATCAGACAGGATTCCCCATCGAGTTACATCAGGAGTATTAGTGACTGGTGACCGAAGGATCAGGCAGGGAGGGCGGTTTTCACAGAGGAGAGAGCGAGAGAGAGGCGGAGAGGTTTAGGGAGGGAATTCCAGAGCTCAGGACCCCAGGCAGCTGAAGGCACGGCCGCCAATGGTGGAGCGATGGGAATCGGGGGATGGTCAAGAGGCCGGAATTGGAGAAGGGCAGAGATCTCGTTCAGCCCAACAATGTCATTCACAATCTGATGTTCCTAATGCTTCCCATCCTGAGAATTGTCCCCATCGGGGCTGCTGTACCAGATCTGCCACTTGGGGACTCGAGAGTACCCCTGGCTCATGTCCTTATGCAGAGTCATCCTCACCCTTACCCAGTATCTCATTCCCTCTGTAACAGGGACCCCTTTAACAGAGGGAGTCTCTCCGTCAGGGACCCCTGTTACAGAGAGAGTCTCTCCGTCAGGGACCCCTGTAACAGAGGGAGTCTCTCCGTCAGGGACCCCTGTTACAGAGGGAGTCTCTCCGTCAGGGACCCCTATAACAGAGGGAGTCTCTCCGTCAGGGACCCCTGTTACAGAGGGAGTCTCTCCGTCAGGGACCCCTGTTACAGAGGGAGTCTCTCCGTCAGGGACCCCTGTTACAGAGGGAGTCTCTCCGTCAGGGACCCCTGTTACAGAGGGAGTCTCTCCATCAGGGTCCCCTTTTGAAGAGTGGAGTCTCTCCATCAGGGACCCCTGTTACAGAGGGAGTCTCTCCATCAGGGACCCCTGTTACAGAGGGAGTCTCTCCATCAGGGACCCCTGTTACAGAGGGAGTCTGTCCGTCAGGGACCCCTGTTACAGAGGGGGTCTCTCCATCAGGGACCCCTTTTGAAGAGGGGGTCTCTCCGTCAGGGACCCCTTTTGAAGAGGGAGTCTCTCTCTCTGTCCCCTCTCCTGGCGATTCTCCCTGTTGGGTTTTTCTGCACGGCTGATGTAATAATGTTCGTGTGTGATCTTTGGACAGATCCTCACTGCCAGGCAGCGAGGTTTGGAGAGCAAACTTGAGCTTCCCTAATGAGTTCCCTGGGTCCCCGCCAAAGCTGAGAACAGAGCCCATAACAAAACTAACGTGAGAGGTTAGGCTGCGTACTGTGGAATCAATGAAAAGGCTATTTATTACAGATCAATCCCAGACAATCAGGCATTATGCAGCGGAGAAGCAGCTTTGCCAGAATTTCTGACACGGGATAACACAACTGTTTTGGGGGCCTTACCCTGTGGGTCTGAACGATGAATTGTTGGCACAGGCAGAGGGAGCTGAGATCAATCGGGCGGCCTGTACAGAGACAGGGTTTGGAGTTGGACCAAACTGTTGCGGGGTCTAATCATTCCGGGGAACTTGACATTGAGCAGAGACCCCCGGGGCGGGATGGAAGGGGGGTGGTTGGCGTGTGTGTGCGCACAAGTCATTGGAGGTGACAGGCTGAGAAAGTGTTCACCAAAGTGCCCCACTGGTCGGCAAAGGTAGAGTTTGGTGGAAGGAAAGGGGCGGCAGCAACGTGGGACGCGGAATCGGATCGGCAGACGGGTGTTTTTCAGACTGGAGGAAGGTTTGTAGCGGAGTTTTTCCCCCTCTCCCCAGGAACCGGTGTTGGGGCTCCTCCTGAGGGACATCCACCTTCTGGACATTGACGGACGGGGCGCAATTTCGAAACAGGCGGGCGATAGGAAGCTGGGAAGTTCTGTGCGCGGAGAGGAGGACAGTCTGTCGGCCGACAAAGAGGACACGGAGGGCGTGGAGTGGTCAGACAGGCGCCAGATCATGTTCAATGTGAAGAGATTCACTTTGGTATGAAGAATGCAGCGAGGCAATATAAAGTGAAGGGAATGATTCTAAAGGGGGTGCAGGAGCAGAGGGACCTGGGGGTATATATACACAAACAATTGAGGGTGGCAGGACAGGTGGAGAGAGCGGTTAATAAAGCATACAATATCCTGGGCTTTATCAATAGGGGTGTAGAGTACAAGAGCAGGGAGGTTATGCTGAACTTATACAAGACACTGGTTGGACCTCAGCTGAAGTATTGTGCCCAGAGGGCTCTGCACTTTAGGAAGGATGTGAAGGCGTGAGAGAGGGTGTGGGAAAGATTCACGAGGATGGTTCCAGGGATTGAGAGGAGCTTCATTGATGTGGAGAGATTGGAGAAGTTGGGACTGTTTAACCTCGGAGAAGAGAAGGTTGAGGGGAGATTTGATCGGGGTGTTCAAAATCATGAGGGGTCCGGGGGCAGAGTAGAGAGGGAGAAGCTGTCCCCATCGGCGGGAGGATCGAGAACCAGAGGGACGCAGATTTAAGGTGATCGGCCAAAGAAGCAACGGAGACAGGAGGAGAAACCTTTTCACCCGGCGAGTGGTTAGGATCTGGAATGCGCTGCCCGGGAGTGTGGGGGAGGCAGATTCAATCGAGGATTTCCAAAGGGAATTGGATCATTGTCCGAAGAGAAAAGGTGGGGGAGTGAGGCGAGGTGAGTAGCTCTTGCAGTGGACCAGCACGGAGACAATGGGCTGAATGGCCTCCTCCTGCTCCTATTTCTTATGTTCCTATTTAAGGTAAGAGGTAGAAGGCTAAGAGGAGAGTTGAGGAGGCGTTTTTTCACCCAGAGGGTGGTAGGAGTCTGGAACTCACTGCCTGAAAGGGTGGTTGAGTCAGAAACCCTCAGAACATTTAAGGAGTATTTAGATATTCACTTGCGTTGCTGTAGCCTCCAGGGCTATGGGCCAAGCGCTGGGAAATGGGATGAGTGCAGTCAGAACATTGTTGACCAGTGCGGACATGATGGGCCGAATGGCGGCCTCCTGTGCTGTAAACATCTGTCTATGCCTATGAAGGCTTAGACCTGCATTTCTGTAGCGCCTTTTCCCCACCTCAGGACGGCCCAAAGCGTTTCACAGCCAATGAAGGACTTTTTTTTGAAGTGTGGTCACAGTTGTAATTTAGGAAGCGCGGCAGCCAATTTGTGCACAGCAAGATCCCAGAAACAGCCCATGTGATAACGGCCCAGATCATCTGTTTTTACTGATGTTGGTTGAGGGATAAATATTGGCCCCAGGACACCGGGGAGAACTCCCCCCTGCTCTTCTTCCAAATAGTGGCCATGGGATCTTTCACACCCGCCCGAGAGGGCAGACGGGGGCCTCGGTTTAGTGTCTCATCTGAAAGACGGCAGCACTCCCTCAGTACTGACCCTCCGACAGTGCAGCACTCTCTCAGTACTGACCCTCCGACAGTGCAGCACTCCCTCAGTACTGACCCACTGACAGTGCAGCTCTCCCTCAGTACTGACCCACTGACAGTGCAGCACTCCCTCAGTACTGACCCACTGACAGTGCAGCACTCCCTCAGTACTGACCCACTGACAGTGCAGCACTCCCTCAGTACTGACCCTCCAACAGTGCAGCACTCCCTCAGTACTGACCCTCCGACAGTGCAGCACTCCCTCAGCACTGACCCTCCGACAGTGCAGCGCTCCCTCAGTACTGACCCTCCGACAGTGCAGCACTCCCTCAGTACTGACCCTCCGACAGTGCAGCACTCCCTCAGTACTGACCCTCCGACAGTGAAGCACTCCCTCAGTACTGACCCTCTGACAATGCAGCACTCCCTCAGTACTGACCCTCTGACAGTGCAGCGCTCCCTCAGCACTGACCGTCCGACGGTGCAGCACTCCCTCAGTACTGACCCTCCGACAGTGCAGCACTCCCTCAGTACTGACCCTCCGACAGTGCAGCACTCCCTCAGTACTGACCCTCTGACAGTGCAGCACTCCCTCAGCACTGACCCTCCGACAGTGCAGCACTCCCTCAGTACTGACCCTCCGACAGTGCAGCACTTCCTCAGTACTGACCGTCCGACAGCGCAGCACTCCCTCAGCACTGACCCTCCGACAGTGCAGCACTCCCTCAGTACTGACCCTCCGACAGTGCAGCACTCCCTCAGTACTGACCCTCCGACAGTGCAACGCTCCCTCAGTACTGACCCTCCGACAGTGCAACACTTCCTCAGTACTGACCCTCCGACAGTGCAGCACTCCCTCAGTACTGACTCTCCGACAGTGCAGCACTCCCTCAGTACTGACCCTCTGACAGTGCAGCACTCCCTCAGTACTGACCCTCTGACAGTGCAGCACTCCTTCAGTACTGACCCAAAAACCTGGGATGAGTGTGGGCGCTGGAATGGAGAAGAGAAAACTTTCTCACTATCTACTGAGTGACAGAAAGCAGTCAGCGCGCGGTTGTGTTTTGGAATAGATTAGGTTTATTAAGCAGCGAGATGTTCATTAAGCACTGCAGATCAAGACATGAGCTCCCTTCCCTGATGGCCATTAAGTTGTTTTAATTATAGAATATGTTTGTATTAATTAGAGACTTCCATTTGTCCTGGCTGTCCTTAACGTGTCCCGTAATGCCTGTTGTAACATTTAATCTCTTGTCACACTGTCAAGAAGATATAATAATGTTATTGGAAATTATTTAAAAATAGAGTTCTAGCGGGGTCTGTGTGGATGTGCGTGTGTTTTAATTGGATTAAAGTGAGCTGGTCTGGGTGCTTTGATATAGAATAGTTTTGAGGTTTTAATTCGATAAATGTAAGGAGGGTGGAAGGTGAAGTGTAAGTTTGCATTTGTTAACAGAAACCATCCAAGACTGTGGGTGAAATCTTACACCGAGCTAGAAGACGCCAAGCAATGCGTTTATTTTCAGCTTATTGGCGGGATGCAAAGATGTTGTTGTTAGAAGGGGTAAAGTTAAAAGCCAAATGACACAATGGAAAATATACATTCAAAGAGAAAGACGTGTATAAAGGAGAAAGGAGATGGTGTGTGTGGGGCATTTGAAGATCTAACAGGTGTGAGAAGCCTCCAGCCTGTAAGCCTCAAGCTGCTGTCTGCAAGGACCCAGAGCTGAAAGAAACTCATTTTGAATGTGACTGTCCCGGGTGTGCTTTGCCATTTGCCTGTTCAACCTGAGTTTTACTCTTGCCTTACCAGGGGTGTTAACTGAGAGTCAGATTAATTAGGGGAATTTTGTAGTTCTTGTAGTAGTAATTTTGTGGACATATGTGTGTGTTTACAAGCTTTCTTGTATGAATAAATGTTTAATTTAGTTTTATAAAAAGCCTCTTGAGACTCAGTGGCCTTATTATTACTTATTAGGACAAATAAATCCACAGCGCCCTGGATGGCAAGAGAGACAGATGTAAAGATAAAAATGAAGAATTTTCACAAATGACAGATGTCAGGTAGAAAATACAATGAAGAATCTGGCTGAATAGAGAGGGACTAGAAAGGACGTGAAGAAACTAATGAAAAGCAAGGAGAGAGCATGAAAAGAGGTTGGCAACAAACATAAAAGGGAATCTCAAGGTCTTCTCTAAGCATGTAAATAATAAAAGGGCAGTTAAAGAAAGAGTAGGGGCGCTCAGGGACAAAAAAAGGGGACTTGCATGTGGAGGATGGGGAAATAGCGCAGGTGTTGAACGAGTACTTTGCATCTGTCTTTACAAAGGAAGAACTTGCTACCCAGGCCGAGGTGAGAGAGGAGGTAACTGGAACACTAGAAGAACTTACAATCGAGAGGAAGGAGGTGTTGGAAAGGCTATCTTTAGTTAAAATAGATAAGGTACCAGGAGCGGATGAGATGCATCCAAGGGTACTGAGAGGAGTGAGAGTGGAAATTAGAGGCACTAGTAATACTATCCCAGTCTTCCTTAGGCACAGGGGAGGAGCCAGAGGACTGGAGAATGCGAATGTTACACCCTTGTCCAAAAGCGGCTGCAAGGATAAAGCTGACAACTACAGGCCAGTCAGTTTGACACCAATGGGAGGGAAACTTCTGGAAACTATAGTATGGGATGAAATCAATAATCACTTAGACAAGTGCAGGATAATTAAGGAAAGCCAGCATGGATTCATGAGGGGAAAATCATGTATAACTAACTTGATGGAATTTTTTGAGGAGGTAACACAGAAGGTTGATAAGGGCAATGCTGTTGATGTGGCGTATATGGATTTTCAAAAGGCATTTGATACAGTGCCACACAACAGACTTGGGTAAAATTCTAGCTCATGGAATAAAAGGGAAAGTAGGCACTTGGATAAGAAATTGGCTGAGTGACAGGAAACAGAGAGTAGTGATAAATGGTTGTTTTTCAGATTGAAGGAAGATTTGTAGTGGAGTTCCTCAGGGGTCAGTGTTAGGACCCTTGCTCTTCCTGATATATATTAATGACCGAGGCTGTGGTGTGCAGGGCATGATTTCAAAATTTAAAGATGATACGAAGATTGGAAATGTTGTCAACTGTGATGGGGATAGTCCTGAACTTCAAAAGGACATAGGCATGTTGGTGGATTGAGCAGACAAGCAGCAGATGAAGTTCAATGCAGAGAAGAGTGAGGTGATTCATTTTGGCAGGAAAGATATGGTGAGACAGTCCAAAATAAAGGGAGATCCTCTAAAGGAGGTGCAGGAACAGAGGGACCTCGGTGCATATGTACATTGGTCATTGAAGATGACTGGGCATGTCCAGAGTGCAGTTAATAAAGCATATAGTATCTTAGGGTTTATTAATAGGGGCATTGAGTACAAGAGTAAGGAGGTCATGTTAAACTTGTATAAGACACTAGTTAGGCCTCATCTGGAGTACTGCGTCCAGTTCTGGGTGCCATACTTGAGGAAGGATGGGAAGGTATTCGAGAGAGTACAGAAGAGATTCACAAGGATAATTCCCGGGATGAAGAACTGGAGCTATGACGATAGATTGGAGAGGTTGGGACTGTTTTCCTTGGAGAAAAGAAGGCTGAGGGGAGACTTGATAGAGGAATTCGAGATCCTGAGGGGTAAGGACAGGGTAAATAGTGAGAAACTGTTCCCACCCAGGAGAACATCAAGAACTAGAGGGCACAGATACAAAATAATTGGCAAAAGGAGTAAATGTGATATGGGGAAAGATTTTTTCACCCAGAGGGTGGTTGGAGTCCGGAACAAACTTCCTGAGAGGGTGATGGAGGCTGGTTCGATCGAGGTATTCTAAAGGGAATCAGATTGCTCCCTGAAAAGAGAGAATGTGCAAGGTTACGGGGATAAGGCAGTGGACTGAGACTAGGCAGATTGCTCTGTCAGAGAGACAGTGCAGACACAATGGGCCAAATGTCCTCTTTCTGCATTGTAAAGAGACTGTGATAACTGTTTACCTGCCCTGGGAGTGTTTGATGGGGACAGTGTAGAGGGAGCTTTACTCTGTATCTAACCCCGTGCTGTACCTGTCCTGGGAATATTTGATGGGGACGGTATAGAGGGAGCTTTACTCTGTATCTAACCCCATGTTGTACCTGTCCTGGGAGTGTTTGATGGGGACGGTGTAGAGGGAGCTTTACTCTGTATCTAACCCCGTGCTGTAACTGCGCTGGGAGTGTTTGATGGGGATAGTGTAGAGGGAGCTTTACTCTGTATCTAACCCTGTGCTGCACCAGTCCTGGGGGTGTTTGATGGGGACAGTGTAGAGGGAGCTTTACTCTGTATCTTACCCTGTGCTGTACCTGTCCTGGGAGGGTTTCATGGGGACAGTGTGGAGAGAGCTTTACTCTGTATCTAACCCCGTGGTGTACCTGTCCTGGGAGTGTTTGATGGGAACAGAGTAGAGGGAGCTTTACTCTGTATCTAACCCCGTGCTGAAGCTGTCCTGGGAGTGTTTGATGGGGACAGTGTAGAGGGAGCTTTACTCTGTATCTAACCCCGTGCTGTACCTGTCCTGGGAGTGTTTGATGGGGACTGTGTAGAGGGAGCTTTACTCTGTATCTAACCCCGTGCTGTACCTGTCCTGGGAGTGTTTGATGGGGACAGTGTAGAGGGAGCTTTACTCTGTATCTAACCCCGTGCTGTAACTGCGCTGGGAGTGTTTGATGGGGATAGTGTAGAGGGAGCTTTACTCTGTATCTAACCCCGTACTGTACCTGTCCTGGGAGTGTTTGATGGGGACAGTGTAGAGGGATCTTTACTCTGTATCTAACCCCGTGCTGTACCTGTGCTGGGAGTGTTTGATGGGGACAGTGTAGAGGGAGCTTTACTCTGTATCTAACCCCGTGCTGTACCTGTGCTGGGAGCGTTTGATGGGGACAGTGTAGAGGGAGCTTTACTCTGTATCTAACCCCGTGCTGTATCTGTCCTAGGAGTGTTTGATCGGGACAGTGTAGTGGGAGCTTTACTCTGTATCTAACCCCGTGCTGTAACTGTCCTGGGAGTGTTTGATTGGGACAGCACAGAGGGAGCTTTATTCTGCATCTAACCCCGTGCTGTAACTGTCCTGGGAGTGTTTGATTGGGACAGCACAGAGGGAGCTTTATTCTGCATCTAACCCCGTGCTGTACCTGCCCTGTGAGTGTTTGATGGTGACAGTGTGGAGGGACGTTTACTCTGTATCTAACCCCGTACTGTACCTGTCCTGGGAGTGTTTGATGGGGACAGTGTAGAGGGATCTTTACTCTGTATCTAACCCCGTGCTGTACCTGTGCTGGGAGTGTTTGATGGGGACAGTGTAGAGGGAGCTTTACTCTGTATCTAACCCCGTGCTGTACCTGTGCTGGGAGTGTTTGATGGGGACAGTGTAGAGGGAGCTTTACTCTGTATCTAACCCCATGCTGTACCTGTCCTGGGAGTGTTTGATGGGGACAGTGTAGAGGGATCTTTACTCTGTATCTAACCCTGTGCTGTACCTGTCCTGGGAGTGTTTGATGGGGACAGTGTTGAGGGATCTTTACTCTGTATCTAACCCTGTGCGGTACCTGTCCTGGGAGTGTTTGATGGGAATGTTGTAGATGCAGCTTTACTCTGTATCTAACCCCGTGCTGTACCTGTCCTGGGAGTGTTTGATGGGACTGTTGTAGATGGAGCTTTACTCTGTTTCTAACCCCGTGCTGTACCTGTCCTGGGAGTGTTTGATGGGGAAGGTGTGGCGGGAGCTTTACTCTGCATCTAACCCCGTGCTATATCTGCTCTGGGAGTGTTTGTTGGGGAAGGTGTTGTGCGTGCATTACCCTGCATTGAACCCCGTGCTGTAGCTGTCCTGGGAGTGTTTGATGGGGACAGTCTAGAGGGAGCTTTACTCTGTATCTAACCCCGTGCTGTACCTGTCCTGGGGGTGTTTGATGGGGACAGTCTAGAGGGAGATTTACTCAGTATCTAACCCCGTGCTGTACCTGTCCTGGGAGTGTTTGATGGGGACTGTGTAGAGGGAGCTTTACTCTGTATCTATCCACGTGCTGTACCTGTCCATGGAGTGTTTGAATGGGACAGTGTAGTGGGAGCTTTACTCTGTGTCTAACCCCATGATGTGCCTCTCCTGCGATTGTTTTATATGGACAATGTACAGGGACCTTAACTCTGTATCTTACCCCCTGCTGTATCTGCTCTGGGAGTGTTTGATGGAAATGTTGTAGAGCGAGCTTTACTCTGTACTTAACCTCGTGCTGTACCTTTCCTGGGAGTGTTTCATGGGGAGTATAGAGGGAGCTTTACTCTGTATCTAACCCTGTGCTGTACCTGTCCTGGGAGTGTTCGATGGGGACAGTGTAGAGGGAGCTTTACTCTGTATCTAACCCCGTGCTGTACCTGTCCCTGGAGTGTTTGATGGGGACAGTGTAGAGGGAGCTTTACTCTATCTAACCCTGTGCTGTACCTGTCCTGGGAGTGTTTGATGGGGAGGCTGTAGTGGGAGCTTTACTCTGTATCTAACTCTGTGCTGTACCTGCCCTGGGAGTGTTTGATGGGGACGGTGTAGCGGGAGCTTTACTCTGTATCTAATCCCCGTGCTGTACCTGCCCTGGGAGTGTTTGATGGGGACGGTGTAGAGGGAGCCTTACTCTGTATCTAACCCCGTGCTGTACCTGTCCTGGGAGTGTTTGATGGGTACTGTGTAGAGGGAGCTTTACTCTGTATGTAACCCCGTGCTGTACCTGTCCTGGGTTGGTTTCATGGGGAGTATAGAGGGAGCTTTACTCTGTATCTAACCCTGTGCTGTACCTGTCCTGGGAGTGTTTGATGGGGACAGTGTAGAGGGAGCTTTACTCTGTATCTAACTCTGTGCTGTACCTGCCCTGGGAGTGTTTGATGGGGACGGTGTAGAGGGCTCTTTATTCTGTATCTTACCCTGTGCTGTACCTGTCCTGGGAGTGTTTGATGGGGACAGTGTAGAGGGAGCCTTACTCTGTATCTAACCCCGTGCTGTACCTGTCCTAGGAGTGTTTGATGGGGACAGCGTAGAGGGAGCTTTATTCTGTATTTAACCCTGTGCTGTACCTGTCCTGGGAGTGTTTGGTTGGGAATCGTGTAGAGGGAGCTTTACTCTGTATTTAACCCCGTTCTGTACCTGTCCTGGGAGTCTTTGATGGGAATCGTGTAGAGGGAGCTTTACTCTGTATCTAACCCCGTGCTGTACCTGTCCTAGGAGGTTTTGATGGGGACAGTGTAGGGGGAGCTTTACTTTGTATCTAACCCTGTGCTGGACCTGTCTTCTGAGTGTTTGTTGGGGACGGTGTACAGGGAGCTTTACTCAGTATCTACCCCGTGCTGTACCAGTTCTGGGTGTGTTTGATGGGGACAGTGTAGAGGGAGCTTTACTCTGTATCTAACCCCGTGCTGTACCTGTGTTCGGAGTCTTTGTTGGGGACTGTGTACAGGGAGTTTTACTCATCTAACCCCGTGCTGTACCAGTCCTGGGAGTGTTTGATGGGGACAGTGTAGAGGGAGCTTTACTCTGTATCTAAAGCTGTGCTGTACCTGTCCTGGGAGTGTTTGATGGGGAACGTGTAGAGGGAGCTTTACTCAGTACCTAACCCCGTGCTGTACCTGTCCTGGGAGTGTTTGATGGGGAACATGTAGAGGGATCTTTACTCTGCATCTTACCCCGTGCAGTATCTGTCCTGGGAGTGTTTGATTGGGACAGTGTAGTGGGAGATTTACTCTGTATCTAACCCGGTGCTGTACCTGTCCTGGGAGTGTTTGATTGGGACAGTGTGGAGGGACCTTTACTCTGTATCTAACCCCGTGCTGTACCTGTCCTGGGAGTGTTTGATGGGGACAGTGTAGAGGGTGCTTTACTCTGTGTCTAACCCCGTGCTGTACCTGCCCTGGCAGTGTTTGATGGGGACAGTGTAGAGGGATCTTTACTCTGTATCTAACCCTGTGCTGTACCTGCCCTGGGAGTGTTTGATGTGGACGATGTAGATGGAGCTTTATTTTGTATTGATCCCCGTGCTGTACTTGCCCTGGGAGTGTTTCATGGGAATACTCTCTAGGGAGCGTCTCTCTGTATCTATCCCCGTGCTGTACCTGACCTGGGATTGTCTGTTGAGGACGGTGTACAGGGAGATTTACTCTGTATCTAACCCTGTGCTGTTGCTGTCTTGGGAGTGTATGATGGGGACAGTGTAGAGGGAGCTTAATTCTGTATCTAATCCCGTGCTGTACCTGTCCTGGGAGTGTTTGATGGGGACAGTGTCGAGGGAGCTTTATTCTGTATCTAAGCCCGTGCTGTATCTGCTCTGGGAGTGTTTGATGGGGAAGGTGTAGGGGGTGCTTTACCCTGCATTGAACCCAGTGCTGTAGCTGCCCTGGGAGTGTTTGTTGGGAACAGTGTACAGGGACCTTTACTCTGTATCTTACCCCGTGCTGTATCTGTCCTAGGAGTGTTTAATTGAGAAGGTGTAGAGGGAGCTTTACTCTGTATCTAACCCCGTGCTGTACCTGTCCTGGGAGTGTTTGATTGGGACAGCACAGAGGGAGCTTTACGCTGTATCTAACCCCGTGCTGTACCTGCCCTGGGAGTCTTTGATGGGGACAGTGTAGAGGGATCTTCACTCTGTATCTAACCCTGTGCTGTACCTGTCCTGGGAGTGTTTGATGGGGACAGTGTAGAGGGATCTTTACTCTGTATCTAACCCCGTGCTGTACCTGTCCTGGGAGTGTTTGATGGGGACAGTGTAGAGGGGGCTTTACTCAGTATCTAACCCCGTGCTGTACCTGTACTGGGAGTGTTTGATGGGGACAGTATAGAGGGATCTTTAATCTGTATCTAACCCCGTGCTGTACCTGCCCTGGGAGTGTTTCATGTGGACGGTGTAGATGGAGCTTTGTTTTGTATTTAAACCCTTGCTGTACCTGACCTGGGAGTGTTTCATGCAAATACTCTCTAGGTAACGTCTCTCTGTATCTAACCCCGTGCTGTACCTGTCCTGGGAGTGTTTGATGGGGACAGCGTAGAGGGAGCTTTACTCTGTATCTAACCCCGTGCTGTACCTGTCCTGTGATTGTTTGATATGGACAATGTACAGGGACCTAAACTCTGTATCTAACCCCGTGCTGTATCTGCTCTGGGAGTGTATGATGGGAATGTTGTAGAGGGGGCTTTTCTCTGTACTTAACCTCGTGCTGTACCTGTCCTGGTAGTGTTTGTTTGGAACAGTGTACAGGGACCTTTACTCTGTATCCAACCCCGTGCTGTACCTGTCCTAGGAGTGTTTGATTGGGAGGTGTAGAGGGAGCTTTACTCTGTAACTAACCCCGTGCTGTATCTGACCTGGGAGTGTTTGATCGGGACAGTGTAGTGGGAGCTTTACTCTGTATCTAACCCCGTGCTGTAACTGTCCTGGGAGTGTTTGATTGGGAGGTGTAGAGGGAGCTTTACTCTGTAACTAACCCCATGCTGTACCTGTCCTGGGAGTGTTTGATCGGGACAGTGTAGTGGGAGCTTTACTCTGTATCTAACCCCGTGCTGTAACTGTCCTGGGAGTGTTTGATTGGGAGGTGTAGAGGGAGCTTTACTCTGTAACTAACCCCATGCTGTACCTGTCCTGGGAGTGTTTGATCGGGACAGTGTAGTGGGAGCTTTACTCTGTATCTAACCCCGTACTGTACCTGTCCTGGGAGTGTTTGATTGGGAGAGCACAGAGGGAGCTTTACACTGTATCTAACCCCGTGTTGTACCTGCCCTGGGAGTGTTTGATGGGGACAGTGTAGAGGGATCATTACTCTGTATCTAACCCCGTGCTGTACCTGTGCTGGGAGTGTTTGATGAGGACAGTGTAGAGGGAGCTTTACTCTGTATCTAACCCCGTGCTGTACCTGTCCTGGGAGTGTTTGATGGGAATGTTGTAGATGCAGCTTTACTCTGTAT
The DNA here is from genome assembly GCF_964194155.1 of Cetorhinus maximus. Taxonomy (NCBI): domain Eukaryota; kingdom Metazoa; phylum Chordata; class Chondrichthyes; order Lamniformes; family Cetorhinidae; genus Cetorhinus; species Cetorhinus maximus. The sequence goes on along the minus strand of NW_027597523.1, from coordinate 36,888 downwards.
CTAACCCCGTGCTGTACCTGTCCTGGGAGTGTTTGATGGGAATGTTGTAGATGGAGCTTTACTCTGTTTCTAACCCCGTGCTGTACCTGCCCTGGGAGTGTTTGATGGGAATGTTGTAGATGCAGCTTTACTCTGTATCTAACCCCGTGCTGTACCTGTCCTGGGAGTGTTTGATGGGAATGTTGTAGATGGAGCTTTACTCTGTTTCTAACCCCGTGCTGGACCTGTCCTGGGAGTGTTTGATGGGGAAGGTGTTGTGGGTGCATTACCCTGCATTGAACCCCGTGCTGTACCTGTCCTGGGAGTGTTTGATGGGGACAGTCTAGAGGGAGCTTTACTCTGTATCTAACCCCGTTCTGTACCTTTCCTGGGGGTGTTTGATGGGGACAGTCTAGAGGGAGATTTACTCTGTATCTAACCCCGTGCTGTACCTGTCCTGGGAGTGTTTGATGGGTACTGTGTAGAGGGAGCTTTACTCTGTATCTATCCACGTGCTGTACCTGTCCTGGGAGTGTTTCATGGGCAGTATAGAGGGAGCTTTACTCTGTATCTAACCCTGTGCTGTACCTGTCCTGGGAGTGTTTGATGGGAGACAGTGTAGAGGGAGCTTTACTCTGTATCTAACTCTGTGCTGTACCTGCCCTGGGAGTGTTTGATGGGGACGGTGTAGAGGGCTCTTTATTCTGTATCTAACCCCGTGCTGTATCTGTCCTAGGAGTGTTTGATGGGGACAGCGTAGAGGGAGCTTTATTCTGTATCTAACTCTGTGCTGTACCTGTCCTGGGAGTGTTTGATTGGGAATCGTGTAGAGGGAGCTTTACTCTGTATTTAACCCCGTTCTGTACCTGTCCTGGGAGTCTTTGATGGGAATCGTGTAGAGGGAGCTTTACTCTGTATCTAACCCCGTGCTGTACCTGTCCTAGGAGGTTTTGATGGGGACAGTGTAGGGGGAGCTTTACTTTGTATCTAACCCTGTGCTGGACCTGTCTTCTGAGTGTTTGTTGGGGACGGTGTACAGGGAGCTTTACTCAGTATCTACCCCGTGCTGTACCAGTTCTGGGTGTGTTTGATTGGGACAGTGTAGATGGAGCTTTACTCTGTATTTAACGCCGTGCTGTACCTGTGTTCGCAGTCTTTGTTGGGGACTGTGTACAGGGAGTTTTACTCATCTAACCCCGTGCTGTACCAGCCCTGGGAGTGTTTGATGGGGACAGTGTAGAGGGAGCTTTACTCTGTATCTAACGCTGTGCTGTACCTGTCCTGGGAGTGTTTGATGGGGAACGTGTAGAGGGAGCTTTACTCAGTATCTAACCCCGTGCTGTACCTGTCCTGGGAGTGTTTGATGGGGAACATGTAGAGGGATCTTTACTCTGCATCTTACCCCGTGCAGTATCTGTCCTGGGAGTGTTTGATTGGGACAGTGTAGTGGGAGATTTACTCTGTATCTAACCCGGTGCTGTACCTGTCCTGGGAGTGTTTGATTGGGACAGCACAGAGGGAGCTTTATTCTGTATCTAACCCCGTGCTGTACCTGCCCTGGGAGTGTTTGTTGGGGACAGTGTGGAGGGACCTTTACTCTGTATCTAACCCCGTGCTGTACCTGTCCTGGGAGTGTTTGATGGGGACAGTGTAGAGGGTGCTTTACTCTGTGTCTAACCCCGTGCTGTACCTGCCCTGGCAGTGTTTGATGGGGACAGTGTAGAGGGATCTTTACTCTGTATCTAACCCTGTGCTGTACCTGCCCTGGGAGTGTTTGATGTGGACGATGTAGATGGAGCTTTATTTTGTATTTATCCCCGTGCTGTACTTGCCCTGGGAGTGTTTCATGGGAATACTCTCTAGGGAGCGTCTCTCTGTATCTATCCCCGTGCTGTACCTGACCTGGGATTGTCTGTTGAGGACGGTGTACAGGGAGATTTACTCTGTATCTAACCCTGTGCTGTTGCTGTCTTGGGAGTGTATGATGGGGACAGTGTAGAGGGAGCTTAATTCTGTATCTAATCCCGTGCTGTACCTGTCCTGGGAGTGTTTGATGGGGTCAGTGTCGAGGGAGCTTTATTCTGTATCTAAGCCCGTGCTGTATCTGCTCTGGGAGTGTTTGATGGGGAAGGTGTAGGGGGTGCTTTACCCTGCATTGAACCCAGTGCTGTAGCTGCCCTGGGAGTGTTTGTTGGGAACAGTGTACAGGGACCTTTACTCTGTATCTTACCCCGTGCTGTATCTGTCCTAGGAGTGTTTAATTGAGAAGGTGTAGAGGGAGCTTTACTCTGTATCTAACCCCGTGCTGTCCCTGTCCTGGGAGTGTTTGATTGGGACAGCACAGAGGGAGCTTTACGCTGTATCTAACCCCGTGCTGTACCTGCCCTGGGAGTCTTTGATGGGGACAGTGTAGAGGGATCTTCACTCTGTATCTAACCCTGTGCTGTACCTGTCCTGGGAGTGTTTGATGGGGACAGTGTAGAGGGATCATTACTCTGTATCTAAAACCGTGCTGTACCTGTCCTGGGAGTGTTTGATGGGGACAGTGTAGAGGGGGCTTTACTCAGTATCTAACCCCGTGCTGTACCTGTACTGGGAGTGTTTGATGGGGACAGTGTAGAGGGGGCTTTACTCAGTATCTAACCCCGTGCTGTACCTGTACTGGGAGTGTTTGATGGGGACAGTGTAGAGGGATCTTTAATCTGTATCTAACCCCGTGCTGTACCTGCCCTGGGAGTGTTTCATGTGGACGGTGTAGATGGAACTTATTTTTGTATTTAAACCCTTGCTGTACCTGACCTGGGAGTGTTTCATGCAAATACTCTCTAGGTAACGTCTCTCTGTATCTAACCCCGTGCTGTACCTGTCCTGGGAGTGTTTGATGGGGACAGCGTAGAGGGAGCTTTACTCTGTATCTAACCCCGTGCTGTACCTGTCCTGTGATTGTTTGATATGGACAATGTACAGGGACCTAAACTCTGTATCTAACCCCGTGCTGTATCTGCTCTGGGAGTGTTTGATGGGAATGTTGTAGAGGGGGCTTTTCTCTGTACTTAACCTCGTGCTGTACCTGTCCTGGTAGTGTTTGTTTGGAACAGTGTACAGGGACCTTTACTCTGTATCTAACCCCGTGCTGTACCTGTCCTAGGAGTGTTTGATTGGGAGGTGTAGAGGGAGCTTTACTCTGTAACTAACCCCGTGCTGTATCTGACCTGGGAGTGTTTGATCGGGACAGTGTAGTGGGAGCTTTACTCTGTATCTAACCCCGTGCTGTAACTGTCCTGGGAGTGTTTGATTGGGAGGTGTAGAGGGAGCTTTACTCTGTAACTAACCCCATGCTGTACCTGTCCTGGGAGTGTTTGATCGGGACAGTGTAGTTGGAGCTTTACTCTGTATCTAACCCCGTGCTGTAACTGTCCTGGGAGTGTTTGATTGGGAGGTGTAGAGGGAGCTTTACTCTGTAACTTACCCCATGCTGTACCTGTCCTGGGAGTGTTTGATCGGGACAGTGTAGTGGGAGCTTTACTCTGTATCTAACCCCGTACTGTACCTGTCCTGGGAGTGTTTGATTGGGAGAGCACAGAGGGAGCTTTACACTGTATCTAACCCCGTGTTGTACCTGCCCTGGGAGTGTTTGATGGGGACAGTGTAGAGGGATCTTTACTCTGGACCTAACCCCGTGCTGTACCTGTGCTGGGAGTGTTTGATGGGGACAGTGTAGAGGGAGCTTTACTCTGTATCTAACCCCGTGCTGTACCTGTCCTGGGAGTGTTTGATGGGAATGTTGTAGATGCAGCTTTACTCTGTATCTAACCCCGTGCTGTACCTGTCCTGGGAGTGTTTGATGGGAATGTTGTAGATGGAGCTTTACTCTGTTTCTAACCCCGTGCTGTACCTGCCCTGGGAGTGTTTGATGGGAATGTTGTAGATGCAGCTTTACTCTGTATCTAACCCCGTGCTGTACCTGTCTTGGGAGTGTTTGATGGGAATGTTGTAGATGGAGCTTTACTCTGTTTCTAACCCCGTGCTGGACCTGTCCTGGGAGTGTTTGATGGGGAAGGTGTTGTGGGTGCATTACCCTGCATTGAACCCCGTGCTGTACCTGTCCTGGGAGTGTTTGATGGGGACAGTGTAGTGGGAGATTTACTCTGTATCTAACCCCGTGCTGTACCTTCCTGGGAGTGTTTGATGGGTACTGTGTAGAGGGAGCTTTACTCTGTATCTATGCACGTGCTGTACCTGTCCTGGGAGTGTTTCATGGGGAGTATAGAGGGAGCTTTACTCTGTATCTAACCCTGTGCTATACCTGTCCTGGGAGTGTTTGATGGGGACAGTGTAGAGGGAGCTTTACTCTGTATCTAACCCTGTGCTGTACCTGTCCTGGGAGTGTTTGATGGGGAGGCTGTAGTGGGAGCTTTACTCTGTATCTAACTCTGTGCTGTACCTGCCCTGGGAGTGTTTGATGGGGACGGTGTAGAGGGATCTTTAATCTGTATCTTACCCTGTGCTGTACCTGTCCTGGGAGTGTTTGATGGGGACAGTGTAGAGGGAGCCTTACTTTGTATCTAACCCCGTGCTGTACCTGTCCTAGGAGTGTTTGATGGGGACAGCGTAGAGGGAGCTTTACTCTGTATCTAACCCCGTGCTGTACCTGTCCTAGGAGGTTTTGATGTGGACAGTGTAGGAGGAGCTTTACTCTGTATCTAACCCTGTGCTGCACCAGTCCTGAGGGTGTTTGATGGGGACAGTGTAGAGGGAGCTTTACTCTGTATCTTACCCTGTGCTGTACCTGTCCTGGGAGTGTTTGATGGGGACAGTGTAGAGGGAGCTTTACTCTGTATCTAACCCCGTGCTGTACCTGTCCTGGGAGGGTTTGATGGGGACAGTGTAGAGGGAGCTTTACTCTGTATCTAACCCCGTGGTGTACCTGTCCTGGGAGTGTTTGATGGGACCAGAGTAGAGAGAGCTTTACTCTGTATCTAACCCCGTGCTGTACCTGTCCTGGGAGTGTTTGATGGGAACAGGGTAGAGAGAGCTTTACTCTGTATCTAACCCCGTGCTGTACCTGTCCTGGGAGTGTTTGATGGGGACGGTGTAGAGGGAGCTTTACTCTGTATCTAACCCCGTGCTGTACCTGTCCTGGGAGTGTTTGATGCGGACAGTGTAGAGGGAGCTTTACTCTGTATCTAACCCCGTGGTGTACCTGTCCTGGGAGTGTTTGATGGGGATAGTGTAGAGGGAGCTTTACTCTGTATCTAACCCTGTGCTGTACCAGTCCTGGGATTGTTTGATTGGGACAGTGTAGAGGGAGCTTTACTCTGTATCTTATCCTGTGCTGTACCTGTCCTGGGAGTGTTTGATGGGGACAGTGTAGAGGGAGCTTTACTCTGTATCTAACCCCGTGCTGTACCTGTCCTGGGAGTGTTTGATGGGGACAGTGTAGAGGGAGCTTTACTCTGTATCTAACCCCGTGCTGTACCTGTCCTGTGATTGTTTGATATGGACAATGTACAGGGACCTAAACTCTGTATCTAACCCCGTGCTGTATCTGCTCTGGGAGTGTTTGATGGGAATGTTGTAGAGGGGGCTTTTCTCTGTACTTAACCTCGTGCTGTACCTGTCCTGGTAGTGTTTGTTTGGAACAGTGTACAGGGAGCTTTACTCTGTATCTAACCCCGTGCTGTATCTGTCCTAGGAGTGTTTGATTGGGAGGTGTAGAGGGAGCTTTACTCTGTAACTAACCCCGTGCTGTATCTGACCTGGTGTATTTGATCGGGACAGTGTAGTGGGAGCTTTACTCTGTATCTAACCCCGTGCTGTAACTGTCCTGGGAGTGTTTGATGGGGACAGTGTAGAGGGATCTTTACTCTGTATCTAACCCTGTGCTGTACCTGTCCTGGGAGTGTTTGATGGGGACAGTGTTGAGGGATCTTTACTCTGTATCTAACCCCGTACTGTACCTGTCCTGCGAGTGTTTGATGGGGACAGTGTAGAGGGATCTTTACTCTGTATCTAACCCCGTGCTGTACCTGTGCTGGGAGTGTTTGATGGGGACAGTGTAGAGGGAGCTTTACTCTGTATCTAACCCCGTGCTGTACCTGTGCTGGGAGTGTTTGATGGGGACAGTGTAGAGGGAGCTTTACTCTGTATCTAACCCCATGCTGTACCTGTCCTGGGAGTGTTTGATGGGGACAGTGTAGAGGGAGATTTACTCTGTATCTAACCCTGTGCTGTACCTGTCCTGGGAGTGTTTGATGGGGACAGTGTTGAGGGATCTTTACTCTGTATCTAACCCTGTGCGGTACCTGTCCTGGGAGTGTTTGATGGGAATGTTGTAGATGCAGCTTTACTCTGTATCTAACCCCGTGCTGTACCTGTCCTGGGAGTGTTTGATGGGAATGTTGTAGATGGAGCTTTACTCTGTTTCTAACCCCGTGCTGTACCTGTCCTGGGAGTGTTTGATGGGGAAGGTGTGGCGGGAGCTTTACTCTGCATCTAACCCCGTGCTATATCTGCTCTGGGAGTGTTTGTTGGGGAAGGTGTTGTGCGTGCATTACCCTGCATTGAACCCCGTGCTGTAGCTGTCCTGGGAGTGTTTGATGGGGACAGTCTAGAGGGAGCTTTACTCTGTATCTAACCCCGTGCTGTACCTGTCCTGGGGGTGTTTGATGGGGACAGTCTAGAGGGAGATTTACTCTGTATCTAACCCCGTGCTGTACCTGTCCTGGGAGTGTTTGATGGGGACTGTGTAGAGGGAGCTTTACTCTGTATCTATCCACGTGCTGTACCTGTCCATGGAGTGTTTGAATGGGACAGTGTAGTGGGAGCTTTACTCTGTGTCTAACCCCATGATGTGCCTCTCCTGCGATTGTTTTATATGGACAATGTACAGGGACCTTAACTCTGTATCTTACCCCCTGCTGTATCTGCTCTGGGAGTGTTTGATGGAAATGTTGTAGAGGGAGCTTTACTCTGTACTTAACCTCGTGCTGTACCTGTCCTGGGAGTGTTTCATTGGGAGTATAGAGGGAGCTTTACTCTGTATCTAACCCTGTGCTGTACCTGTCCTGGGAGTGTTCGATGGGGACAGTGTAGAGGGAGCTTTACTCTGTATCTAACCCCGTGCTGTACCTGTCCCTGGAGTGTTTGATGGGGACAGTGTAGAGGGAGCTTTACTCTATCTAACCCTGTGCTGTACCTGTCCTGGGAGTGTTTGATGGGGAGGCTGTAGTGGGAGCTTTACTCTGTATCTAACTCTGTGCTGTACCTGCCCTGGGAGTGTTTGATGGGGACGGTGTAGAGGGCTCTTTATTCTGTATCTTACCCTGTGCTGTACCTGTCCTGGGAGTGTTTGATGGGGACAGTGTAGAGGGAGCCTTACTCTGTATCTAACCCCGTGCTGTACCTGTCCTAGGAGTGTTTGATGGGGACAGCGTAGAGGGAGCTTTATTCTTTATTTAACCCTGTGCTGTACCTGTCCTGGGAGTGTTTGATTGGGAATCGTGTAGAGGGAGCTTTACTCTGTATCTAACCCCGTGCTGTACCTGTCCTAGGAGGTTTTGATGGGGACAGTGTAGGGGGAGCTTTACTCTGTATCTAACCCTGTGCTGGACCTGTCTTCTGAGTGTTTGTTGGGGACGGTGTACAGGGAGCTTTACTCAGTATCTACCCCGTGCTGTACCAGTTCTGGGTGTGTTTGATGGGGACAGTGTAGAGGGAGCTTTACTCTGTATCTAACCCCGTGCTGTACCTGTGTTCGGAGTCTTTGTTGGGGACTGTGTACAGGGAGTTTTACTCATCTAACCCCGTGCTGTACCAGTCCTGGGAGTGTTTGATGGGGACAGTGTAGAGGGAGCTTTACTCTGTATCTAACGCTGTGCTGTACCTGTCCTGGGAGTGTTTGATGGGGAACGTGTAGAGGGAGCTTTACTCAGTATCTAACCCCGTGCTGTACCTGTCCTGGGAGTGTTTGATGGGGAACATGTAGAGGGATCTTTACTCTGCATCTTACCCCGTGCAGTATCTGTCCTGGGAGTGTTTGATTGGGACAGTGTAGTGGGAGATTTACTCTGTATCTAACCCGGTGCTGTACCTGTCCTGGGAGTGTTTGATTGGGACAGCACAGAGGGAGCTATATTCTGTATCTAACCCCGTGCTGTACCTGCCCTGGGAGTGTTTGATGGGGACAGTGTGGAGGGACCTTTACTCTGTATCTAACCCCGTGCTGTACCTGCCCTGGGAGTGTTTGATGGGGACAGGGTAGAGAGAGCTTTACTCTGTATCTAACCCCGTGCTGTACCTGTCCTGGGAGTGTTTGATGGGGACGGTGTAGAGGGAGCTTTACTCTGTATCTAACCCCGTGCTGTACCTGTCCTGGTAGTGTTTGATGGGGACAGTGTAGAGGGAGCTTTACTCTGTATCTAACCCCGTGCTGTACCTGTCCTGGGAGTGTTTGATGGGAATGTTGTAGATGGAGCTTTACTCTGTTTCTAACCCCGTGCTGGACCTGTCCTGGGAGTGTTTGATGGGGAAGGTGTTGTGGGTGCATTACCCTGCATTGAACCCCGTGCTGTACCTGTCCTGGGAGTGTTTGATGGGGACAGTGTAGAGGGAGCTTTACTCTGTATCTAACCCCGTGCTGTACCTTTCCTGGGGGTGTTTGATGGGGACAGTCTAGAGGGAGATTTACTCTGTCTCTAACCCCGTGCTGTACCTGTCCTGGGAGTGTTTGATGGGTACTGTGTAGAGGGAGCTTTACTCTGTATCTATCCACGTGCTGTACCTCTCCTGGGAGTGTTTCATGGGGAGTATAGAGGGAGCTTTACTCTGTATCTAACCCTGTGCTATACCTGTCCTGGGAGTGTTTGATGGGGACAGTGTAGAGGGAGCTTTACTCTGTATCTAACCCTGTGCTGTACCTGTCCTGGGAGTGTTTGATGGGGAGGCTGTAGTGGGAGCTTTACTCTGTATCTAACTCTGTGCTGTACCTGCCCTGGGAGTGTTTGATGGGGACGGTGTAGAGGGCTCTTTATTCTGTATCTTACCCTGTGCTGTACCTGTCCTGGGAGTGTTTGATGGGGACAGTGTAGAGGGAGCCTTACTCTGTATCCAACCCCGTGCTGTACCTGTCCTAGGAGTGTTTGATGGGGACAGCGTAGAGGGAGCTTTATTCTGTATTTAACCCTGTGCTGTACCTTTCCTGCGAGTGTTTGATTGGGAATCGTGTAGAGGGAGCTTTACTCTGTATCTAACCCCGTGCTGTACCTGTCCTAGGAGATTTTGATGGGGACAGTGTAGGGGGAGCTTTACTCTGTATCTAACCCTGTGCTGGACCTGTCTTCTGAGTGTTTGTTGGGGACGGTGTACAGGGAGCTTTACTCAGTATCTACCCCGTGCTGTACCAGTTCTGGGTGTGTTTGATGGGGACAGTGTAGAGGGAGCTTTACTCTGTATCTAACCCCGTGCTGTACCTGTCTTTGGAGTCTTTGTTGGGGACTGTGTACAGGGAGTTTTACTCATCTAACCCCGTGCTGTACCAGTCCTGGGAGTGTTTGATAGGGACAGTGTAGAGGGAGCTTTACTCTGTATCTAACGCTGTGCTGTACCTGTCCTGGGAGTGTTTGATGGGGAACGTGTAGAGGGAGCTTTACTCAGTATCTAACCCCGTGCTGTACCTGTCCTGGGAGTGTTTGATGGGGAACATGTAGAGGGATCTTTACTCTGCATCTTACCCCGTGCAGTATCTGTCCTGGGAGTGTTTGATTGGGACAGTGTAGTGGGAGATTTACTCTGTATCTAACCCGGTGCTGTACCTGTCTTGGGAGTGTTTGATTGGGACAGCACAGAGGGAGCTTTATTCTGTATCTAACCCCGTGCTGTACCTGCCCTGGGAGTGTTTCATGGGAATACTTTCTAGGGAGCGTCTCTCTGTATCTATCCCCGTGCTGTACCTGACCTGGGATTGTCTGTTGAGGACGGTGTACAGGGAGATTTACTCTGTATCTAACCCTGTGCTGTTGCTGTCTTGGGAGCGTATGATGGGGACAGTGTAGAGGGAGCTTAATTCTGTATCTAATCCCGTGCTGTACCTGTCCTGGGAGTGTTTGATGGGGACAGTGTCGAGGGAGCTTTATTCTGTATCTAAGCCCGTGCTGTATCTGCTCTGGGAGTGTTTGATGGGGAAGGTGTAGGGGGTGCTTTACCCTGCATTGAACCCAGTGCTGTAGCTGCCCTGGGAGTGTTTGTTGGGAACAGTGTACAGGGACCTTTACTCTGTATCTTACCCCGTGCTGTATCTGTCCTAGGAGTGTTTAATTGAGAAGGTGTAGAGGGAGCTTTACTCTGTATCTAACCCCGTGCTGTCCCTGTCCTGGGAGTGTATGATTGGGACAGCACAGAGGGAGCTTTACGCTGTATCTAACCCCGTGCTGTACCTGCCCTGGGAGTGTTTGATGGGGACAGTGTAGAGGGAGCTTTACTCTGTATCTAACCCCGTGCTGTACCTGTACTGGGAGTTTTTGATGGGGACAGTGTAGAGGGATCTTTAATCTGTATCTAACCCCGTGCTGTACCTGTCCTGGGAGTGAATCATGTGGACGGTGTAGATGGAGCTTTGTTTTGTATTTAAACCCTTGCTGTACCTGACCTGGGAGTGTTTCATGCAAATACTCTCTAGGTAACGTCTCTCTGTATCTAACCCCGTGCTGTACCTGTCCTGGGAGTGTTTGATGGGGACAGCGTAGAGGGAGCTTTACTCTGTATCTAACCCCGTGCTGTACCTGTCCTGTGATTGTTTGATATGGACAATGTACAGGGACCTAAACTCTGTATCTAACCCCGTGCTGTATCTGCTCTGGGAGTGTTTGATGGGAATGTTGTAGAGGGGGCTTTTCTCTGTACTTAACCTCGTGCTGTACCTGTCCTGGTAGTGTTTGTTTGGAACAGTGTACAGGGACCTTTACTCTGTATCTAACCCCGTGCTGTACCTGTCCTAGGAGTGTTTGATTGGGAGGTGTAGAGGGAGCTTTACTCTGTAACTAACCCCGTGCTGTATCTGACCTGGGAGTGTTTGATCGGGACAGTGTAGTGGGAGCTTTACTCTGTATCTAACCCCGTGCTGTAACTGTCCTGGGAGTGTTTGATTGGGAGGTGTAGAGGGAGCTTTACTCTGTAACTAACCCCATGCTGTACCTGTCCTGGGAGTGTTTGATCGGGACAGTGTAGTGGGAGCTTTGCTCTGTATCTCACCCCGTGCTGTAACTGTCCTGGGAGTGTTTGATTGGGAGGTGTAGAGGGAGCTTTACTCTGTAACTAACCCCATGCTGTACCTGTCCTGGGAGTGTTTGATCGGGACAGTGTAGTGGGAGCTTTACTCTGTATCTAACCCCGTACTGTACCTGTCCTGGGAGTGTTTGATTGGGAGAGCACAGAGGGAGCTTTACACTGTATCTAACCCCGTGTTGTACCTGCCCTGGGAGTGTTTGATGGGGACAGTGTAGAGGGATCTGTACTCTGGACCTAACCCCGTGCTGTACCTGTCCTGGGAGTGTTTGATGGGAATGTTGTAGATGCAGCTTTACTCTGTATCTAACCCCGTGCTGTACCTGTCCTGGGAGTGTTTGATGGGAATGTTGTAGATGGAGCTTTACTCTGTTTCTAACCCCGTGCTGTACCTGCCCTGGGAGTGTTTGATGGGAATGTTGTAGATGCAGCTTTACTCTGTATCTAACCCCGTGCTGTACCTGTCCTGGGAGTGTTTGATGGGAATGTTGTAGATGGAGCTTTACTCTGTTTCTAACCCCGTGCTGGACCTGTCCTGGGAGTGTTTGATGGGGAAGGTGTTGTGGGTGCATTACCCTGCATTGAACCCCGTGCTGTACCTGTCCTGGGAGTGTTTGATGGGGACAGTGTAGAGGGAGCTTTACTCTGTATCTAACCCCGTGGAGTACCTGTCCTGGGAGTGTTTGATGGGAACAGAGTAGAGAGAGCTTTACTCTGTATCTAACCCCGTGCTGTACCTGTCCTGGGAGGGTTTGATGGGGACAGTGTAGAGGGAGCTTTACTCTGTATCTAACCCCGTGGTGTACCTGTCCTGGGAGTGTTTGATGGGAACAGAGTAGAGAGAGCTTTATTCTGTATCTAACCCCGTGCTGTACCTGTCCTGGGAGTGTTTGATGGGAACAGGGTAGAGAGAGCATTACTCTGTATCTAACCCCGTGCTGTACCTGTCCTGGGAGTGTTTGATGGGGACGGTGTAGAGGGAGCTTTACTCTGTATCTAACCCCGTGCTGTACCTGTCCTGGTAGTGTTTGATGGGGACAGTGTAGAGGGAGCTTTACTCTGTATCTAACCCCGTGCTGTACCTGTCCTGGGAGTATTTGATGGGGACAGTGTAGAGGGAGCTTTACTCTGTTTCTAACTCCGTGCTGGACCTGTCCTGGGAGTGTTTGATGGGGAAGGTGTTGTGGGTGCATTACCCTGCATTGAACCCCGTGCTGTACCTGTCCTGGGAGTGTTTGATGGGGACAGTGTAGAGGGAGCTTTACTCTGTATCTAACCCCGTGCTGTACCTTTCCTGGGGGTGTTTGATGGGGACAGTGTAGATGGAGATTTACTCTGTATCTAACCCTGTGCTGTACCTGTCCTGGGAGTGTTTGATGGGGACAGTGTTGAGGGATCTTTACTCTGTATCTAACCCTGTGCGGTACCTGTCCTGGGAGTGTTTGATGGGAATGTTGTAGATGCAGCTTTACTCTGTATCTAACCCCGTGCTGTACCTGTCCTGGGAGTGTTTGATGGGAATGTTGTAGATGGAGCTTTACTCTGTTTCTAACCCCGTGCTGTACCTGTCCTGGGAGTGTTTGATGGGGAAGGTGTGGCGGGAGCTTTACTCTGCATCTAACCCCGTGCTATATCTGCTCTGGGAGTGTTTGTTGGGGAAGGTGTTGTGCGTGCATTACCCTGCATTGAACCCCGTGCTGTAGCTGTCCTGGGAGTGTTTGATGGGGACAGTCTAGAGGGAGCTTTACTCTGTATCTAACCCCGTGCTGTACCTGTCCTGGGGGTGTTTGATGGGGACAGTCTAGAGGGAGATTTACTCTGTATCTAACCCCGTGCTGTACCTGTCCTGGGAGTGTTTGATGGGGACTGTGTAGAGGGAGCTTTACTCTGTATCTATCCACGTGCTGTACCTGTCCATGGAGTGTTTGAATGGGACAGTGTAGTGGGAGCTTTACTCTGTGTCTAACCCCATGATGTGCCTCTCCTGCGATTGTTTTATATGGACAATGTACAGGGACCTTAACTCTGTATCTTACCCCCTGCTGTATCTGCTCTGGGAGTGTTTGATGGAAATGTTGTAGAGGGAGCTTTACTCTGTACTTAACCTCGTGCTGTACCTGTCCTGGGAGTGTTTCATTGGGAGTATAGAGGGAGCTTTACTCTGTATCTAACCCTGTGCTGTACCTGTCCTGGGAGTGTTCGATGGGGACAGTGTAGAGGGAGCTTTACTCTGTATCTAACCCCGTGCTGTACCTGTCCCTGGAGTGTTTGATGGGGACAGTGTAGAGGGAGCTTTACTCTATCTAACCCTGTGCTGTACCTGTCCTGGGAGTGTTTGATGGGGAGGCTGTAGTGGGAGCTTTACTCTGTATCTAACTCTGTGCTGTACCTGCCCTGGGAGTGTTTGATGGGGACGGTGTAGAGGGCTCTTTATTCTGTATCTTACCCTGTGCTGTACCTGTCCTGGGAGTGTTTGATGGGGACAGTGTAGAGGGAGCCTTACTCTGTATCTAACCCCGTGCTGTACCTGTCCTAGGAGTGTTTGATGGGGACAGCGTAGAGGGAGCTTTATTCTTTATTTAACCCTGTGCTGTACCTGTCCTGGGAGTGTTTGATTGGGAATCGTGTAGAGGGAGCTTTACTCTGTATCTAACCCCGTGCTGTACCTGTCCTAGGAGGTTTTGATGGGGACAGTGTAGGGGGAGCTTTACTCTGTATCTAACCCTGTGCTGGACCTGTCTTCTGAGTGTTTGTTGGGGACGGTGTACAGGGAGCTTTACTCAGTATCTACCCCGTGCTGTACCAGTTCTGGGTGTGTTTGATGGGGACAGTGTAGAGGGAGCTTTACTCTGTATCTAACCCCGTGCTGTACCTGTGTTCGGAGTCTTTGTTGGGGACTGTGTACAGGGAGTTTTACTCATCTAACCCCGTGCTGTACCAGTCCTGGGAGTGTTTGATGGGGACAGTGTAGAGGGAGCTTTACTCTGTATCTAACGCTGTGCTGTACCTGTCCTGGGAGTGTTTGATGGGGAACGTGTAGAGGGAGCTTTACTCAGTATCTAACCCCGTGCTGTACCTGTCCTGGGAGTGTTTGATGGGGAACATGTAGAGGGATCTTTACTCTGCATCTTACCCCGTGCAGTATCTGTCCTGGGAGTGTTTGATTGGGACAGTGTAGTGGGAGATTTACTCTGTATCTAACCCGGTGCTGTACCTGTCCTGGGAGTGTTTGATTGGGACAGCACAGAGGGAGCTATATTCTGTATCTAACCCCGTGCTGTACCTGCCCTGGGAGTGTTTGATGGGGACAGTGTGGAGGGACCTTTACTCTGTATCTAACCCCGTGCTGTACCTGCCCTGGGAGTGTTTGATGGGGACAGGGTAGAGAGAGCTTTACTCTGTATCTAACCCCGTGCTGTACCTGTCCTGGGAGTGTTTGATGGGGACGGTGTAGAGGGAGCTTTACTCTGTATCTAACCCCGTGCTGTACCTGTCCTGGTAGTGTTTGATGGGGACAGTGTAGAGGGAGCTTTACTCTGTATCTAACCCCGTGCTGTACCTGTCCTGGGAGTGTTTGATGGGAATGTTGTAGATGGAGCTTTACTCTGTTTCTAACCCCGTGCTGGACCTGTCCTGGGAGTGTTTGATGGGGAAGGTGTTGTGGGTGCATTACCCTGCATTGAACCCCGTGCTGTACCTGTCCTGGGAGTGTTTGATGGGGACAGTGTAGAGGGAGCTTTACTCTGTATCTAACCCCGTGCTGTACCTTTCCTGGGGGTGTTTGATGGGGACAGTCTAGAGGGAGATTTACTCTGTCTCTAACCCCGTGCTGTACCTGTCCTGGGAGTGTTTGATGGGTACTGTGTAGAGGGAGCTTTACTCTGTATCTATCCACGTGCTGTACCTCTCCTGGGAGTGTTTCATGGGGAGTATAGAGGGAGCTTTACTCTGTATCTAACCCTGTGCTATACCTGTCCTGGGAGTGTTTGATGGGGACAGTGTAGAGGGAGCTTTACTCTGTATCTAACCCTGTGCTGTACCTGTCCTGGGAGTGTTTGATGGGGAGGCTGTAGTGGGAGCTTTACTCTGTATCTAACTCTGTGCTGTACCTGCCCTGGGAGTGTTTGATGGGGACGGTGTAGAGGGCTCTTTATTCTGTATCTTACCCTGTGCTGTACCTGTCCTGGGAGTGTTTGATGGGGACAGTGTAGAGGGAGCCTTACTCTGTATCCAACCCCGTGCTGTACCTGTCCTAGGAGTGTTTGATGGGGACAGCGTAGAGGGAGCTTTATTCTGTATTTAACCCTGTGCTGTACCTTTCCTGCGAGTGTTTGATTGGGAATCGTGTAGAGGGAGCTTTACTCTGTATCTAACCCCGTGCTGTACCTGTCCTAGGAGATTTTGATGGGGACAGTGTAGGGGGAGCTTTACTCTGTATCTAACCCTGTGCTGGACCTGTCTTCTGAGTGTTTGTTGGGGACGGTGTACAGGGAGCTTTACTCAGTATCTACCCCGTGCTGTACCAGTTCTGGGTGTGTTTGATGGGGACAGTGTAGAGGGAGCTTTACTCTGTATCTAACCCCGTGCTGTACCTGTCTTTGGAGTCTTTGTTGGGGACTGTGTACAGGGAGTTTTACTCATCTAACCCCGTGCTGTACCAGTCCTGGGAGTGTTTGATAGGGACAGTGTAGAGGGAGCTTTACTCTGTATCTAACGCTGTGCTGTACCTGTCCTGGGAGTGTTTGATGGGGAACGTGTAGAGGGAGCTTTACTCAGTATCTAACCCCGTGCTGTACCTGTCCTGGGAGTGTTTGATGGGGAACATGTAGAGGGATCTTTACTCTGCATCTTACCCCGTGCAGTATCTGTCCTGGGAGTGTTTGATTGGGACAGTGTAGTGGGAGATTTACTCTGTATCTAACCCGGTGCTGTACCTGTCTTGGGAGTGTTTGATTGGGACAGCACAGAGGGAGCTTTATTCTGTATCTAACCCCGTGCTGTACCTGCCCTGGGAGTGTTTGATGGGGACAGTGTGGAGGGACCTTTACTCTGTATCTAACCCCGTGCTGTACCTGTCCTGGGAGTGTTTGATGGGGACAGTGTAGAGGGTGCTTTACTCTGTGTCTAACCCCGTGCTGTCCCTGCCCTGGCAGTGTTTGATGGGGACAGTGTAGAGGGATCTTTACTCTGTATCTAACCCTGTGCTGTACCTGCCCTGGGAGTGTTTGATGTGGACGATGTAGATGGAGCTTTATTTTGTATTTTTCCCCGTGCTGTACTTGCCCTGGGAGTGTTTCATGGGAATACTTTCTAGGGAGCGTCTCTCTGTATCTATCCCCGTGCTGTACCTGACCTGGGATTGTCTGTTGAGGACGGTGTACAGGGAGATTTACTCTGTATCTAACCCTGTGCTGTTGCTGTCTTGGGAGCGTATGATGGGGACAGTGTAGAGGGAGCTTAATTCTGTATCTAATCCCGTGCTGTACCTGTCCTGGGAGTGTTTGATGGGGACAGTGTCGAGGGAGCTTTATTCTGTATCTAAGCCCGTGCTGTATCTGCTCTGGGAGTGTTTGATGGGGAAGGTGTAGGGGGTGCTTTACCCTGCATTGAACCCAGTGCTGTAGCTGCCCTGGGAGTGTTTGTTGGGAACAGTGTACAGGGACCTTTACTCTGTATCTTACCCCGTGCTGTATCTGTCCTAGGAGTGTTTAATTGAGAAGGTGTAGAGGGAGCTTTACTCTGTATCTAACCCCGTGCTGTCCCTGTCCTGGGAGTGTATGATTGGGACAGCACAGAGGGAGCTTTACGCTGTATCTAACCCCGTGCTGTACCTGCCCTGGGAGTGTTTGATGGGGACAGTGTAGAGGGAGCTTTACTCTGTATCTAACCCCGTGCTGTACCTGTACTGGGAGTTTTTGATGGGGACAGTGTAGAGGGATCTTTAATCTGTATCTAACCCCGTGCTGTACCTGTCCTGGGAGTGAATCATGTGGACGGTGTAGATGGAGCTTTGTTTTGTATTTAAACCCTTGCTGTACCTGACCTGGGAGTGTTTCATGCAAATACTCTCTAGGTAACGTCTCTCTGTATCTAACCCCGTGCTGTACCTGTCCTGGGAGTGTTTGATGGGGACAGCGTAGAGGGAGCTTTACTCTGTATCTAACCCCGTGCTGTACCTGTCCTGTGATTGTTTGATATGGACAATGTACAGGGACCTAAACTCTGTATCTAACCCCGTGCTGTATCTGCTCTGGGAGTGTTTGATGGGAATGTTGTAGAGGGGGCTTTTCTCTGTACTTAACCTCGTGCTGTACCTGTCCTGGTAGTGTTTGTTTGGAACAGTGTACAGGGACCTTTACTCTGTATCTAACCCCGTGCTGTACCTGTCCTAGGAGTGTTTGATTGGGAGGTGTAGAGGGAGCTTTACTCTGTAACTAACCCCGTGCTGTATCTGACCTGGGAGTGTTTGATCGGGACAGTGTAGTGGGAGCTTTACTCTGTATCTAACCCCGTGCTGTAACTGTCCTGGGAGTGTTTGATTGGGAGGTGTAGAGGGAGCTTTACTCTGTAACTAACCCCATGCTGTACCTGTCCTGGGAGTGTTTGATCGGGACAGTGTAGTGGGAGCTTTGCTCTGTATCTCACCCCGTGCTGTAACTGTCCTGGGAGTGTTTGATTGGGAGGTGTAGAGGGAGCTTTACTCTGTAACTAACCCCATGCTGTACCTGTCCTGGGAGTGTTTGATCGGGACAGTGTAGTGGGAGCTTTACTCTGTATCTAACCCCGTACTGTACCTGTCCTGGGAGTGTTTGATTGGGAGAGCACAGAGGGAGCTTTACACTGTATCTAACCCCGTGTTGTACCTGCCCTGGGAGTGTTTGATGGGGACAGTGTAGAGGGATCTGTACTCTGGACCTAACCCCGTGCTGTACCTGTCCTGGGAGTGTTTGATGGGAATGTTGTAGATGCAGCTTTACTCTGTATCTAACCCCGTGCTGTACCTGTCCTGGGAGTGTTTGATGGGAATGTTGTAGATGGAGCTTTACTCTGTTTCTAACCCCGTGCTGTACCTGCCCTGGGAGTGTTTGATGGGAATGTTGTAGATGCAGCTTTACTCTGTATCTAACCCCGTGCTGTACCTGTCCTGGGAGTGTTTGATGGGAATGTTGTAGATGGAGCTTTACTCTGTTTCTAACCCCGTGCTGGACCTGTCCTGGGAGTGTTTGATGGGGAAGGTGTTGTGGGTGCATTACCCTGCATTGAACCCCGTGCTGTACCTGTCCTGGGAGTGTTTGATGGGGACAGTGTAGAGGGAGCTTTACTCTGTATCTAACCCCGTGGAGTACCTGTCCTGGGAGTGTTTGATGGGAACAGAGTAGAGAGAGCTTTACTCTGTATCTAACCCCGTGCTGTACCTGTCCTGGGAGGGTTTGATGGGGACAGTGTAGAGGGAGCTTTACTCTGTATCTAACCCCGTGGTGTACCTGTCCTGGGAGTGTTTGATGGGAACAGAGTAGAGAGAGCTTTATTCTGTATCTAACCCCGTGCTGTACCTGTCCTGGGAGTGTTTGATGGGAACAGGGTAGAGAGAGCATTACTCTGTATCTAACCCCGTGCTGTACCTGTCCTGGGAGTGTTTGATGGGGACGGTGTAGAGGGAGCTTTACTCTGTATCTAACCCCGTGCTGTACCTGTCCTGGTAGTGTTTGATGGGGACAGTGTAGAGGGAGCTTTACTCTGTATCTAACCCCGTGCTGTACCTGTCCTGGGAGTATTTGATGGGGACAGTGTAGAGGGAGCTTTACTCTGTTTCTAACTCCGTGCTGGACCTGTCCTGGGAGTGTTTGATGGGGAAGGTGTTGTGGGTGCATTACCCTGCATTGAACCCCGTGCTGTACCTGTCCTGGGAGTGTTTGATGGGGACAGTGTAGAGGGAGCTTTACTCTGTATCTAACCCCGTGCTGTACCTTTCCTGGGGGTGTTTGATGGGGACAGTCTAGAGGGAGATTTACTCTGTATCTAACCCTGTGCTATACCTGTCCTGGGAGTGTTTGATGGGGACAGTGTAGAGGGAGCTTTACTCTGTATCTAACCCTGTGCTGTACCTGTCCTGGGAGTGTTTGATGGGGAGGCTGTAGTGGGAGCTTTACTCTGTATCTAACTCTGTGCTGTACCTGTCCTGGGAGTGTTTGATGGGGACGGTGTATAGGGATCTTTATTCTGTATCTTACCCTGTGCTGTACCTGTCCTGGGAGTGTTTGATGGGGACAGCGTAGAGGGAGCCTTACTCTGTATCTAACCCCGTGCTGTACCTGTCCTAGGAGTGTTTGATGGGGACAGCGTAGAGGTAGCTTTACTCTGTATCTAACCCCGTGCTGTACCTGTCCTAGGAGGTTTTGATGGGGCAGTGTAGGGGGAGCTTTACTCTGTATCTAACCCCGTGCTGTACCTGTCCTAGGAGGTTTTGATGGGGACAGTGTAGGGGGAGCTTTACTCTGTATCTAACCCTGTGCTGGACCTGTCTTCTGAGTGTTTGTTGGGGACGGTGTACAGGGAGCTTTTCTCAGTATCTACCCCGTGCTGTACCAGTTCTGGGTGTGTTTGATGGGGACAGTGTAGAGGGAGCTTTACTCTGTATCTAACCCCGTGCTGTACCTGTGTTCGGAGTCTTTGTTGGGGACTGTGTACAGGGAGTTTTACTCATCTAACCCCGTGCTGTACCAGTCCTGGGAGTGTTTGATGGGGACAGTGTAGAGGGAGCTTTACTCTGTATCTAACGCTGTGCTGTACCTGTCCTGGGAGTGTTTGATGGGGAACGTGTAGAGGGAGCTTTACTCAGTATCTAACCCCGTGCTGTACCTGTCCTGGGAGTGTTTGATGGGGAACATGTAGAGGGATCTTTACTCTGCATCTTACCCCGTGCAGTATCTGTCCTGGGAGTGTTTGATTGGGACAGTGTAGTGGGAGATTTACTCTGTATCTAACCCGGTGCTGTACCTGTCCCTGGAGTGTTTGATGGGGACAATGTAGAGGGAGCTTTACTCTGTATCTAACCCCGTGCTGTACCTGTCCTGGCAGTGTTTGATGGGGACAGTGTAGAGGGTGCTTTACTCTGTGTCTAACCCCGTGCTGTACCTGCCCTGGCAGTGTTTGATGGGGACAGTGTAGAGGGATCTTTACTCTGTATCTAACCCTGTGCTGTACCTGCCCTGGGAGTGTTTGATGTGGACGATGTAGATGGAGCTTTATTTTGTATTGATCCCCGTGCTGTACTTGCCCTGGGAGTGTTTCATGGGAATACTCTCTAGGGAGCGTCTCTCTGTATCTATCCCCGTGCTGTACCTGACCTGGGATTGTCTGTTGAGGACGGTGTACAGGGAGATTTACTCTGTATCTAACCCTGTGCTGTTGCTGTCTTGGGAGTGTATGATGGGGACAGTGTAGAGGGAGCTTAATTCTGTATCTAACCCCGTGCTGTACCTGTGCTGGGAGTGTTTGATGGGGACAGTGTAGAGGGAGCTTTACTCTGTATCTAACCCCGTGCTGTACCTGTCCTGGGAGTGTTTGATGGGAATGTTGTAGATGGAGCTTTATTCTGTTTCTAACCCCGTTCTGTACCTGCCCTGGGAGTGTTTGATGGGAATGTTGTAGATGCAGCTTTACTCTGTATCTAACCCCGTGCTGTACCTGTCCTGGGAGTGTTTGATGGGAATGTTGTAGATGGAGCTTTACTCTGTTTCTAACCCCGTGCTGGACCTGTCCTGGGAGTGTTTGATGGGGAAGGTGTTGTGGGTGCATTACCCTGCATTGAACCCCGTGCTGTACCTGTCCTGGGAGTGTTTGATGGGGACAGTCTAGAGGGAGCTTTACTCTGTATCTAACCCCGTGCTGTACCTTTCCTGGGAGTGTTTGATTGGGACAGTGTAGTGGGAGATTTACTCTGTATCTAACCCGTTGCTGTACCTGTCCTGGGAGTGTTTGATTGGGACAGCGCAGAGGGAGCTTTATTCTGTATCTATCCCCGTGCTGTACCTTTCCTGGGAGTGTTTGATGGGGACAGTGTAGAGGGAGCTTTACTCTGTGTCTAACCCCGTGCTGTCCCTGCCCTGGCAGTGTTTGATGGGGGCAGTGTAGAGGGATCTTTACTCTGTATCTAACCCCGTGCTGTACCTGTCCTGGGAGTGTTTGATGGGAACAGTGTAGAGGGATCTTTACTCTGTATCTAACCCTGTGCTGTACCTGCCCTGGGAGTGTTTGATGTGGACGATGTAGATGGAGCTTTATTTTGTATTTATCCCCGTGCTGTACTTGCCCTGGGAGTGTTTCATGGGAATACTCTCTAGGGAGCGTCTCTCTGTATCTATCCCCGTGCTGTACCTGACCTGGGATTGTTTGATGGGGACGGTGTACAGGGAGATTTACTCTGTATCTAACCCTGTGCTGTACCTGTCCTGGGAGTGTTTGATGGGGGCGGTGTAGAGGGAGCTTTACTCTGTATCTAACCCCGTGCTGTATCTCTCCTAGGAGTATTTAATTGAGAAGGTGTAGAGGGAGCTTTACTCTGTATCTAACCCCGTGCTGTACCTGTCCTGGGAGTGTTTGATGGGGACAGTGTAGAGGGAGCTTTACTCTGTATCTAACCCCGTGCTGTATCTCTCCTAGGAGTGTTTAATTGAGAAGGTGTAGAGGGAGCTTTACTCTGTATCTAACCCCGTGCTGTACCTGTCCTGGGAGTGTTTGATTGGGACAGCACAGAGGGAGCTTTACTCTGTATTTAACCCCGTGCTGTACCTGCCCTGGGAGTGTTTGATTGGGACAGTGTAGAGGGATCTTCACTCTATATCTAACCCTGTGCTGTACCTGTCCTGGGAGTGTTTGATGGGGACAGTGTAGAGGGATCTTTACTCTATATCTAACCCCGTGCTGTACCTGTCCTGGGAGTGTTTGATGGGGACGGTGTAGAGGGAGCTTTACTCTGTATCTAACCCCGTGTTGTACCTGTACTGGGAGTGTTTGATGGGGACAGTGTAGAGGGATCTTTAATCTGTATCTAACCCCGTGCTGTACCTGTCCTGGGAGTGTTTCATGTGAACGGTGTAAATGGAGCTTTGTTTTGTATTTAACCCCTTGCTGTACCTGACCTGGGAGTGTTTGATGGGGAGGCTGTAGTGGGAGCTTTACTCTGTATCTAACTCTGTGCTGTACCTGCCCTGGGAGTGTTTGATGGGGACGGTGTAGAGGGATCTTTATTCTGTATCTTACCCTGTGCTGTACCTGTCCTGGGAGTGTTTGATGGGGACAGTGTAGAGGGAGCCTTACTCTGTATCTAACCCCGTGCTGTACCTGTCCTAGGAGTGTTTGATGGGGACAGCGTAGAGGGAGCTTTACTCTGTATCTAACCCCGTGCTGTACCTGTCCTAGGAGGTTTTGATGGGGACAGTGTAGGGGGAGCTTTACTCTGTATCTAACCCTGTGCTGGACCTGTCTTCTGAGTGTTTGTTGGGGACGGTGTACAGGGAGCTTTACTCAGTATCTACCCCGTGCTGTACCAGTTCTGGGTGTGTTTGATGGGGACAGTGTAGAGGGAGCTTTACTCTGTATCTAACCCCGTGCTGTACCTGTGTTCGGAGTCTTTGTTGGGGACTGTGTACAGGGAGTTTTACTCATCTAACCCCGTGCTGTACCAGTCCTGGGAGTGTTTGATTGGGACAGCACAGAGGGAGCTTTACTCTGTATCTAACCCCGTGCTGTACCTGCCCTGGGAGTGTTTGATGGGGACAATGTAGAGGGAGCTTTACTCTGTATCTAACCCCGTGCTGTACCTGCCCTGGGAGTGTTTGATGGGGACAGTGTGGAGGGACCTTTACTCTGTATCTAACCCCGTGGTGTACCTGTCCTGGCAGTGTTTGATGGGGACAGTGTAGAGGATGCTTTTCTCTGTGTCTAATCCGGTGCTGTACCTGCCCTGGCAGTGTTTGATGGGGACAGTGTAGAGGGATCTTTACTCTGTATCTAACCCTGTGCTGTACCTGCCCTGGGAGTGTTTGATGTGGACGATGTAGATGGAGCTTTATTTTGTATTTATCCCCGTGCTGTACTTGCCCTGGGAGTGTTTCATGGGAATACTCTCTAGGGAGCGTCTCTCTGTATCTATCCCCGTGCTGTACCTGACCTGGGATTGTCTGTTGAGGACGGTGTACAGGGAGATTTACTCTGTATCTAACCCTGTGCTGTTGCTGTCTTGGGAGTGTATGATGGGGACAGTGTAGAGGGAGCTTAATTCTGTATCTAATCCCGTGCTGTACCTGTCCTGGGAGTGTTTGATGGGGACAGTGTCGAGGGAGCTTTATTCTGTATCTAAGCCCGTGCTGTATCTGCTCTGGGAGTGTTTGATGGGGAAGGTGTAGGGGGTGCTTTACCCTGCATTGAACCCAGTGCTGTAGCTGCCCTGGGAGTGTTTGTTGGGAACAGTGTACAGGGACCTTTACTCTGTATCTTACCCCGTGCTGTATCTGTCCTAGGAGTGTTTAATGGAGAAGGTGTAGAGGGAGCTTTACTCTGTATCTAACCCCGTGCTGTACCTGTCCTGGGAGTGTTTGATTGGGACAGCACAGAGGGAGCTTTACGCTGTATCTAACCCTGTGCTGTACCTGCCCTGGGAGTCTTTGATGGGGACAGTGTAGAGGGATCTTCACTCTGTATCTAACCCTGTGCTGTACCTGTCCTGGGAGTGTTTGATGGGGACAGTGTAGAGGGATCTTTACTCTGTATCTAACCCCGTGCTGTACCTGTCCTGGGAGTGTTTGATGGGGACAGTGTAGAGGGGGCTTTACTCTGTATCTAACCCCGTGCTGTACCTGCCCTGGGAGTGTTTCATGTGGACGGTGTAGATGGAGCTTTGTTTTGAATTTAAACCCTTGCTGTACCTGACCTGGGAGTGTTTCATGCAAATACTCTCTAGGTAACGTCTCTCTGTATCTTACCCCGTGCTGTACCTGTCCTGGGAGTGTTTGATGGGGACAGCGTAGAGTGAGCTTTACTCTGTATCTAACCCCGTGCTGTACCTGTCCTGTGATTGTTTGATATGGACAATCTACAGGGACCTAAACTCTGTATCTAACCCCGTGCTGTATCTGCTCTGGGAGTGTTTGATGGGAATGTTGTAGAGGGGGCTTTTCTCTGTACTTAACCTCGTGCTGTACCTGTCCTGGTAGTGTTTGTTTGGAACAGTGTACAGGGACCTTTACTCTGTATCTAACCCCGTGCTGTACCTGCCCTGGGAGTGTTTGATGGGGACAGTGTGGAGGGACCTTTACTCTGTATCTAACCCCGTGCTGTACCTGTCCTGGGAGTGTTTGATGGGGACAGTGTAGAGGGTGCTTTACTCTGTGTCTAACCCCGTGCTGTCCCTGCCCTGGCAGTGTTTGATGGGGACAGTGTGGAGGGATCTTTACTCTGTATCTAACCCCGTGCTGTACCTGTCCTGGGAGTGTTTGATGGGGACAGTGTAGAGGGATCTTTACTCTGTATCTAACCCTGTGCTGTACCTGCCCTGGGAGTGTTTGATGTGGACGATGTAGATGGAGCTTTATTTTGTATTTATCCCCGTGCTGTACTTGCCCTGGGAGTGTTTCATGGGAATACTCTCTAGGGAGCGTCTCTCTGTATCTATCCCCGTGCTGTACCTGACCTGGGATTGTTTGTTGAGGACGGTGTACAGGGAGATTTACTCTGTATCTAACCCTGTGCTGTTGCTGTCCTGGGAGTGTATGATGGGGACAGTGTAGAGGGAGCTTAATTCTGTATCTAATCCCGTGCTGTACCTGTCCTGGGAGTGTTTGATGGGGACAGTGTGGCGGGAGCTTTACTCTGTATCTAAACCCGTGCTGTACCTGTCCTGGGAGTGTTTGTTGGGAATAGTGTACAGGAACCTTTACTCTGTATCTAACCCCGTGCTGTACCTGTCCTGGGAGTGTTTGTTGGGAATAATGTACAGGAACCTTTACTCTGTATCTAACCCCGTGCTGTACCTGTCCTGGGCATGTTTGATGGGGACAGTGTAGAGGGAGCTTTACTCTGTATCTAACCCCGTGCTGTACCTGTCCTGGGAGTGTTTGATGTGGAAGGTGTAGAGGGAGCTTTACTCTGTATCTAACCCGGTTCTGTACCTGTCCTGGGAGTGTTTGATGGGGACAGTGTAGAGGGAGCTTTGCTCTTTATCTAACCCTGTGCTGTACCTGTCCTGGGAGTGTTTGATGGAGACTCTGTAGAGGGACCTTTACTCTGTATCTATCCCCGTGCTGCACCTGTCCTGGGAGTGTTTGATGGGGACTGTGTAGAGGGAGAAGCTTTATTCTGTATCTAACCCCGTGCTGTACCTGTCCTGGGAGTGTTTGTTGGGAACAGTGTAGTGGGAGCTTTACTCTGTATCTAACCCCGTGCTGTACCTGTCCTGGGAGTGTTTGATGTGGACAGTGTAGAGGGAGCTTTACTCTGTATCAAACCCTGTGCTGTACCTGTCCTGGGAGTGTTTGATGGGGACAGTGTGGAGGGAGCTTTACTCTGTATCTAACCCCGTGCTGTACCTGTCCTGGGAGTGTTTGTTGGGAATAGTGTACAGGAACCTTTACTCTGTATCTAACCCCGTGCTGTACCTGTCCTGGGAGTGTTTGTTGGGAATAGTGTACAGGAACCTTTAGTCTGTATCTAACCCCGTGCTGTACCTGTCCTGGGCATGTTTGATGGGGACAGTGTAGAGGGAGCTTTACTCTGTATCTAACCTCGTGCTGTACCTGTCCTGGGAGTGTTTGATGTGGAAGGTGTAGAGGGAGCTTTACTCTGTATCTAACCCGGTTCTGTACCTGTCCTGGGAGTGTTTGATGGGGACAGTGTAGACGGAGCTTTACTCTGTATCTAACCCCGTGCTGTACCTGTCCTGGGAGTGTTTGATGTGAAAGGTGTAGAGGGAGCTTTTCTCTGTATCTAACCCCGTGCTGCACCTGTGCCGGGAGTGTTTGATGGGGACAGTTTCAAGGGAGCTTTACTCTGTGTCTAACCCCGTGCTGTACCTGTCCTGGGAGTGTTTGATGGGGACAGTGTGGAGAGAGCTTTACTCTGTATCTAACCCCGTGCTGTACCTGTCCTGGGAGTGTTTGATGGGGACAGTGTCGAGGGAGCTTTACTCTGTGTCTAACCCCGTGCTGTACCTGTCCTGGGAGTGTTTGATGGGGACAGTGTAGAGGGAGCTTTGCTCTGTATCTAACCCCGTGCTGTACCTGTCCTGCGAGTGTTTGATGGGGACAGTGTAGAGGGCGCTTTACTCTGTATCTAACCCCGTGCTATACTTGTCCTGGGAGTGTTTGATGGAGACTCTGTAGAGGGACCTTTACTCTGTATCTATACCCGTGCTGTACCTGTCCTGGGAGTGTTTGATGGGGACTGTGTAGAGGGAGGAGCTTTATTCTGTATCCAACCCCGTGCTGTACCTGCCCTGGGAGTGTTTGATGTGGACAGTGTAAAGGGAGCTTTACTCTGTATCTAACCCCGTGCTGTACCTGTCCTGGGAGTGTTTGATGTGGACAGTGTAGAGGGAGCTTTACTCTGTATCTATTCCCGTGCTGTACCTGTCCATGGAGTGTTTGATCCGGACAGTGTAGTGGGAGCTTTACTCTGTGTCTAACCCCATGAAGACCCTGTCCTGGGAGTGTTTGATGGGGACAGTGTAGAGGGAGCTTTACTCTGTATCTAACTACGTGCTGTACCTGTCCTGAGAGTGTTAGATGGGGACAGTGTGGAGGGACCTTTACTCTGTATCTAACCCCTTGCTGTACCTGTCCTGGGATTGTTTGATTTGGACGGTTTAGAGGGAGCTTTACTCTTTATCAAACCCCGTGCTGTACCTGTCCTCGGAGTGTTTGATGGGGACAGTGTGGAGGGAGCTTTACTCTGTATCTACCCGTGCTGTACCTGTCCAGGGAGTATTTGTCAGGGGTTGTGTAGAGGGAGCTTTACTCCGTATCTCACCCCATGCTGTACCTGTCCTGGGAGTGTTTGATGGGGACAGTGTAGCGGGAGCTTTACTCTGGATCCAACCCCGCCTTGTACCTGCCCTGGGAGTATTTGATGGGGATAGTGTAGAGGGGCTTTACTCTGTATCTAACCCCGTGCTGTACCTGTCCATGGAGTGTTTTTTTGGGGACCATGTAGAAGGACCTTTACTCTGTATCTCTCCCCGTGCTGTACCTGTCCTGGGAATGTTTTGATGGGGAAGGTGTAGAGGGATCTTTACTCTGTATCTAACCCCGTGCTGTACCTGTCCTGGGAGTGTTTGATGGGGACAGTGTAGAGGGAGCTTTACTCTGCATCTAACCCCGTGCTGTACCTGTCCTGGGAGTGTTTGTTGGGGACAGTGTAGAGGGAGCTTTACTCTGTATCTAACCCCGTGCTGTACCTGTCCATGGAGTGTTTTTGGGGACCATGTAGTGGGACCTTTACTCTGCATCTCTCCCCGTGCTATACGTGTCCATGGCTTGTTTGATCAGACAGTGTAATGGGAGCTTTACTCTGTATCTAACCCCGTGCTGACCCTGTCCTGGGAGTGATTGATGGGGACAGTGTAGAGGGAGTTTTACTCTGTATCTAACCCCGTGCTGTACCTGTCCTGGGAGTGTTTGATGGGGACAGTGTAGAGGGAGTTTTACTCTGTATCTAACCCCGTGCTGTACCTGTCCCGGGAATGTTTGATGGGGACAGTGTAGAGGGAGCTTTACTCTGTATCTAACCCCGTGCTGTACCTGTGCTGGGAGTGTTTGATGGGGACAGTATAGAGGGAGCTTTACTCTGTATCTAACCCCGTGCTGTACCTGTCCTGGGAGTGTTTGATGGGGACAGTGTGGAGGGACCATTACTCTCTATCTAACCCCGTGCTGTACCTGTCCCGGGAGTGTTTGATCGGGACAGTGTAGAGGGAACTTTACTCTCTATCTAACCCCATGCTGTACCTGTCCATGGAGTGTTTGATGGGGACTGTGTAGAGGGAACTTTACTCTGTATCCAACCCCGTGCTGTACCTGTCTTGGGAGTGTTTGTTGGGAACAGTGTACAGGGACCTTTACTCTGTATCTAACCCCGTGCTGTACCTGTCCTGGGAGTGTTTGATGTGGACAGTGTAGAGAGAGCTTTACTCTGTATCTAACCCCGTGCTGTCCCTGTCCTGGGTGTGTTTGATGTGGACTGTGTACAGGGAGCTTTACTCTGTATCTAACCCCGTGCTGTACCTGTCCATGGAGTGTTTGATGGGGACTGTGTAGAGGGAACTTTACTCTGTATCCAACCCCGTGCTGTACCTGTCCTGTGGGTGTTTTTTTGGGAATTGTGTACAGGAACCTTTACTCTCTATCTAACCCTGTGCTGTATCTGTCCTGGGAGTGTTTGATGGGGACGGTGTAGAGGGAGCTTTACTCTGTATCTAACCCCGTGCTGTACCTGTCCTGGGAGTGTTTGATGGGGACAGTGTAGATGGAACTTTACTTTGTATCTAACCCCGTGCTGTATCTGTCCTGGGAGTGTTTGATGCGGACAGTGTAGAGGGAGCTTTACTCTTTATCTAACCCCGTGCTCTACCTGTCCTGGGAGTGTTTGATGGGGACGGTGTAGAGGGAGCTTTACTCTGTATCTAACCCCGTGCTGTACCTGTCCTGGGGGTGTTTGCTTTTTTCGGATATGTTCTGTCTCCAGTTCTTTGTCTGACCTCCCACCCCCTCAGGTTAACCTCTGATGTAACGTGGGAGTTTTTTGTGGGGCTTGAGGAACTGTGACGTGACTGTTGTGTTTCTGTCGGAGACCGAACTTGCCCCCTCGATCTCTCCCATTCTCAGACTCCTCCCCAGTACGAGAGCTCATTACGTCAGCGCTTCCCGCTTGGGAGGAGAGAATGAACAGCTCTCTCTGAGCTAACAGCAAATTACTGCGGATGCTGGAAATCTGAAAGAGGATGAGAAACTGCGGGAAATCTCAGCAAGTCTGTCACCCTCTGCGGAGAGAGGGAAACAGTTAATGTTTCGAGTCCGTAGTTCATCACCGTTCTACCTCTCTGTCGCTCTGAGGAAGGGTCACACGGACTAGAAAAGTTTCTCTCTCTCCGCAGACGCTGTCAGACCTGCTGAGTCTTTCCAGAATTTCCTGCTCCAGTTGAACATTTCTCCCAGTGGATTTTCCTCGGTTCCTCGGTCCATCCTAATCCATGACACGGAGGGTCTGTGCAGGGTCCCGTTCACTGTCCCTGACCGTTGACCTTTCTAACCCGGTCACAGTCTCTTCGTCAACAATAAAATTCATTCTGCTTTTCCATTTCTCATCTCTCTCTCCATTTCTCATCTTTCTCTCTCTCTCTCTCTCATCCGCATTTTATGTAACTTGGCACCGCAGGGCACAAGGTTGGTGAGTGACTTCACAATCTGACTGCAACACCCTCCATATCTTTCACCTGAATTTATATGGCTGTTAATGTGCTAAAACATCCCAAAGTGCTTCACAGGAATGTTTATCAGACAGAATTTGACCCAGAGCCACACAAGGGGATATTACAGACAGGTGAGCAAATGCTCGGTCGATGAGGTCAGTTTTTAAGGAGCGTCTTAAAGTGAGAGGGAGACACAGAGAGAGAGAGAAACAGAAAGAGAGAGAGAGACAGAAAGAGAGAGAGAGAGACACACAGAGAGATTTAGGGAGGGAATTCCAGAGTTCAGGGCCCCAGGCAGCTGTAGGCACGGCCGCCAATGGTGGAGCGATGGGAATCGGGGGATGGTCAAGAGGCCGGAATTGGAGGAGAGCAGAGATCTCGGAGGATTGTAGGGGCTGGAAGAGGTTACAGAGATAGGGAGGGTTGTAGGGGTTGGAGGAGGTTACAGAGATAGGGAGGGTTGTAGGGGCTGGAGGAGGTTACAGAGATAGGGAGGGTTGTAGGGGCTGGAGGAGGTTACAGAGATAGGGAGGGTTGTAGCTGAGGGAGGAGGTTACAGAGATAGGGAGGGTTTTAGGGGCTGGAGGAGGTTACAGAGATAGGGAGGGTGGTAGGGGCTGGAGGAGGTTGCAGAGATAGGGAGGGTTGTAGCAGAGGGAGGAGGTTGCAGAGATAGGGAGGGTTGTAGCAGAGGGAGGAGGTTGCAGAGATAGGGAGGGTTGTAGCAGAGGGAGGAAGTTACAGAGATAGGGTGGGTTGTAGGGGCAGGGAGAGCTTACAGAGATAGAGTTTTAGGGGCTGCAGGAGGATACAGAGATAGGGAGGGTTGTAGGGGCTGGAGGAAGGTACAGAGATAGGGAGGGTTGCAGGGATTGAAGGGGGTTACAGAGATAGGGAGGGTTGTAGCAGAGGGAGGAGGTTACAGAGATAGGGAGGGGTGTAGGGGCTGGAGGAGGTTACAGAGATAGGGAGGGTTGTAGGGGCTGGAGGAGGTTACAGAGATAGGGAGGGTTGTAGGGGCTGGAGGAGGTTACAGAGATAGGGAGGGTTGTAGGGGCTGGAGGAGGTTACAGAGATAGGGAGGGTTGTAGGGGCTGGAGGAGGTTACAGAGATAGGGAGGGTTGCAGGGACTGAAGGGGGTTACAGAGATAGGGAGGGTTGTAGGGGCTGGAGGAGGTTACAGAGATAGGGAGGTTTGTAGCAGAGGGAGGAGGTTACAGAGATAGGGAGGAGTATAGGGGCTGGAGGAGGTTACAGAGATAGGGAGGGTTGTAGGTGCTGGAGGAGGTTACAGAGATAGGGAGGGTTGTAGGGACTGGAGGGGCTACAACCCTCCCTACCTGTGTAACCTCCTCCAGCCCCTCCAACCCTCCGAGGTCTCTGCGCTCCTCCAATTCCGGCCTCTTGAGCATCCCCCGATTCCCATCGCTCCACCATTGGCGGCCGTGCCTTCAGCTGCCTGGGGGCCCTGAGCTCTGGAATTCCCTCCCTAAACCTCTCCGTCCCTTTCTCTCTGTCTCACTCTCTCTGTCTCACTGTCTCGCTCTCTCTCTCTCTCTCTCTCTCTCTCTCTGTCTCACCCTTGAAGACCCTATTTAAACACTTCCCTCTGTGACTGAGCTTTTGGTCACCTGTCCCTAATATCTCCTTATGTGGCTCGATGGCAAACCTTATTTTATAAATGGCGCTAGATCAATGCAGGTTGTTGTTTTCTGTGAATGAAGGACTTTTTTCTGAAGTGTGGCCACTGTTGTAATGTAGGAAACGTGGCAGCCAATTAGCGCACAGCAAGCTCCCACAAACAGCAATGTGATCATCTGTTTTTAGTGATGTTGGTTGAGGGATAAATATTGGCCCCAGGACACCGGGGAGACCTCCCCTCTGCTCTTCTTCCAAATAGTGGCTGTGGGATCTTTCACACCCGCCCGAGAGGGCAGATGGGGGCCTCGGTTTAGTGTGCTTTATCCCTGGCAGAGGGATGGTAAGGAAAGGACAGCTATCTGTGTGTTAAGCTTGGCGAATCTCTCGTTGATTCCTCCAGCTTCACCCCTTGAAGAATGAAAAGGTCACGAAATGTCCCAGGTTGTCTCTCTGACGGGACTCTATCACCCCCTCCTGGCAAAGCGGAGAACAGCACGTGTAAGCAACTTGCATTTCCCTAGCGCCTTTCCCCCACCCCCTCAGGATGTCCCAAAGCTTTTCACAGCCAGTGAAGGACTTTTTTTTTTGTTTTTGGAGCTGTGGTCACTGTTGTAATGTAGAAAACACATCGGCCGTTTTGCGCACAGCAAGATCCCACAAACAGCAAGGTGATAATGACCCGAATCACCATTTTTTTTTTAGTGATGTTGGTTGAGGGATAATTATTAGCCCCAGGACCCCGGGGAGACTTCCTTCCTCCTGCTGTTCTTCCAATAGCGGCCGTGGGATCTTTTACACCCGCCCGAGAGGGCAGACGGGGGCTTCAGTTTAATGTCTCATCTGAAAGACAGCAGCACTCCCTCAGTACTGACCCTCCAACAGTGCAGCACTCCCTCAGTACTGACCCTCCGACAGTGCAGCACTCCCTCAGTACTGACCCTCCGACAGTGCAGCACTCCCTCAGTACTGACCCTCCGACAGTGCAGCACTCCCTCAGTACTGACCCTCCGACAGTGCAGCACTCCCTCAGTACTGACCCTCCGACAGTGCGGCACTCCCTCAGTACTGACCCTCCGACAGTGCGGCACTCCCTCA
This sequence comes from Cetorhinus maximus, assembly GCF_964194155.1. Lineage (NCBI taxonomy): Eukaryota > Metazoa > Chordata > Chondrichthyes > Lamniformes > Cetorhinidae > Cetorhinus > Cetorhinus maximus. The sequence continues at coordinate 4,432 of NW_027597523.1, read as the reverse complement.
GTACTGACCCTCCGACAGTGCGGCACTCCCTCAGTACTGACCCTCCGACAGTGCAGCACTCCCTCAGTACTGACCCTCCGACAGTGCGGCACTCCCTCAGTACTGACCCTCCGACAGTGCGGCACTCCCTCAGTACTGACCCTCCGACAGTGCAGCACTCCCTCAGTACTGACCCTCCAACAGTGCAGCGCTCCCTCAGTACTGACCCTCCGACAGTGCAGCGCTCCCTCAGTACTGACCCTCTGACAGTGCAGCACTCCCTCAGTACTGACCCTCTGACAGTGCAGCACTCCCTCAGTACTGACCCTCTGACAGTGCAGCACTCCCTCAGTAGTGACCCTCTGACAGTGCAGCACTCCCTCAGTACTGACCCTCCGACAGTGCAGCACTCCCTCAGTACTGACCCTCCGACAGTGCAGCACTCCCTCAGTCGTGACCCTCTGACAGTGCAGCACTCCCTCAGTACTGACCCTCCGACAGTGCGGCACTCCCTCAGTACTGACCCTCCGACAGTGCGGCACTCCCTCAGTACTGACCCTCCGACAGTGCAGCACTCCCTCAGTACTGACCCTCCGACAGTGCAGCACCCCCTCAGTACTGACCCTCTGACAGTGCAGCACTCCCTCAGTACTGACCCTCCGACAGTGCAGCACTCCCTCAGTACTGACCCTCCGACAGTGCAGCACTCCCTCAGTACTGACCCTGGGGAGTGCCGGCCTGGATTTGTAGTCTCTGGGTGGGGGTGGGTGGGGGTGTGTGGGGGTGGCTGGAGGCGGGTGGGGGTGGGTGAGGGTCGGTGTGTGGGTGGGTGTGTGTGGGTGGGGGCGGGTGGGGGCGGGTGGGGGTGGGTGAGGGTGTGTGGGGGTGGGTGGGGGTGTGGGTGGGTGTGTGTGGTTGGGGGTGGGGGTGGGTGGGGTGGGTGGGGGCGGGTGAGGGTGTGTGGGGGTGGGTGTGGGTGGGTGGGTGTGGGTGGGCGGGGGTGGGTGGGGGTGGGTGTGGTTGGGGGTGGGGGTGGGCGGGGCGGGGGCTTGTGGGGGGTGTGTGGGGGGTGGGGGTGGGTGTGGGTTGGAGGGGCTGGGGGGTGGGAGGGGGTGGGGGGTGGGGGGGTTTTGAGTACACGACCGTCTGACTTGATGGCGCGAGATGGGGGAACCAGCCAGGATAAGGAATTGGCCGGGAGTAGGCAGCCATGGGTTCCCGGCTAGCACGGACTGAATGGGCCGAGTGGCCTGCTCCGGCGCCTTAGCCTAGCAGGGGTAGTGAATGGTGCGGGGCCTGGGCCCAGGAGGGAGAGACGTGCGAGCGGAGAGATTGATTGTAAATCCCACCCTAGCTGGTCGACCCTCCGACACACAGTGATGTGTAATTTGCTAAAGGGAGATGTGTGTGTGTGTGTCTGTGTGTGTGTGTGTGTGTGTGTGTGTGTGTGTGTGCGTGTCTGTGTGTCTGTGTGTGTGTGTGTGTGTCTGTGTGTGTGTGTGTGTCTGTCTGTCTGTGTGTCTGTGTGTGTGTGTCTGTGTGTGTGTGTGTGTGTCTGTGTATGTGTGTCTGTGTATGTGTGTCTGTGTGTGTGTCTGTGTGTGTGTGTGTGTGTGTGTGTCTGTGTGTGTGTGTGTGTCTGTGTGTGTGTGTGTCTGTCTGTGTGTGTGTGTGTGTGTGTGTCTGTGTGTGTGTGTGTGTCTGTGTGTGTATTTGTGTGTGTCTGTGTGTGTGTGTGTCTGTGTGTGTGTGTGTGTGTGTCTGTGTGTCTGTGTGTGTGTGTGTGTCTGTGTGTGTGTGTGTCTGTGTGTGTGTCTGTGTGTGTGTGTGTGTGTGTCTGTGTGTGTCTGTGTGTGTGTGTGTGTCTGTGTGTGTGTGTGTGTCTGTGTGTCTGTGTGTCTGTGTGTGTGTGTGTCTGTGTGTGTGTGTGTCTGTGTGTGTGTGTGTCTGTGTGTGTGTGTGTCTGTGTGTGTGTGTGTGTGTGTCTGTGTGTGTGTGTGTCTGTGTGTGTCTGTGTGTGTGTGTGTCTGTGTGTGTGTGTGTGTCTGTGTGTGTGTGTGTCTGTGTGTGTGTGTGTGTGTCTGTGTGTGAGCCGGTTATTAATGAGCAGCTCCCTCAGGGCCCAGCGCCCATTCATCACACAGGCCGCATCCCAACACCAGCCCCGACAGGGCAGAAACCAGCCCCGACACAAATTGTTGCCCAGGCGACTGCCGATCAACTGAGAGACGGCCGCACAGCAGATCGGCCTATTTACCGGCCGTCCTGTCCGAAGAAATGGAAACCGGAAATCCCGGAAAACCGAGGCCTGCGGCGGGAGCTCAGTTTCTAAAAAATTCACTCACGGGATGTGGGTGTCGCTGGCCGGGCCCAGCATTTATTGCCCGTCCCTAATTGCCCCTTGAGAAGGTGGTGGGTGAGCTGCCTTCTTGACCCGCTGCAGTCCATGTGGTGTAGGTGCACCCACAGTGCTGTTAGGGAGGGAGTTCCAGGATTTTGACCCAGCGACAGTGAAGGAACGGCCGATATATTTCCAAGTCAGGATGGTGAGTGGCTTGGAGGGGAACTTCCAGGTGGTGGTGTTCCCATGTGTCTGCTGCCCTTGTCCTTCTAGGTGGTAGTGGTCATGGGTTTGGGCGGCGCTGTCGCAGGAGCCATGGTGAGTTGCCGCAGTGCATCTTGTAGATGGTACACACACTGCTGCTACTGTGCGTGGATGTCCATGCGCTGCTATCACTGCTGATCCCAGGCCTGTCCAAACTGAGCCTGAGGCCCAGAGTTGGGCCTGTCCGGATTCACTGCCCTGAATGGTGTGTTGCCCTGAGGTGAGGTAGCTGAGTGGACTGGGGGATCCAGCACTGCTCAGCTCCAGCTAAGGCCGGATGGGGAGTGACACTCTCAGGTCGGAGAGTTCCAGGAGCCATAAGTCAAGGGCTGTCACCCTGGGCAGCCGGCTCACTCAGCCCTTCTCACCTCTGAGTTGGATGGTCACTGGGGTCAGGGCCCCGACACCAGAGACTCATCGTCCACCCTGGCAATCCACAGTGACATAACTGAGGGAGTGCCGCACTGTCGGAGGGTCAGTACTGAGGGAGTGCCGCACTGTCGGAGGGTCAGTGCTGAGGGAGTGCCGCACTGTCGGAGGGTCAGTACTGAGGGAGTGCCGCACTGTCGGAGGGTCAGTACTGAGGGAGTGCCGCACTGTCGGAGGGTCAGTACTGAGGGAGTGCTGCACTGTCGGAGGGTCAGTACTGAGGGAGTGCTGCACTGTCAGAGGGTCAGTACTGAGGGAGTGCTGCACTGTCAGAGGGTCAGTACTGAGGGAGTGCTGCACTGTCGGAGGGTCAGTACTGAGGGAGTGCTGCAGTGTTGTTTGTGCTGTCTGTCAGGTGACACATTAAACTGAGCCGTTGTCCGGTGGATGTCAAAGTTCCCGTGCCCACTGTGGTTTTTATTCTAAGTGCTGGTTCAGCCGGCATTTATTACCCATCCCTAGTTGCCCTATTTCAGGGGGCATTTAGGAGTCAATCAGGTTGCTGTGGGGTCTGGAGTCACGTGTAGACCTGACCGGGTAAGGGCGGCACCGGGTGGGAGTTTACAACAATCGATGATGGTTTCACGGACATCATCGGACTTTCAATTCCCGGTTTTTATTGGCGGGATTGGGACCCGGGCCTGTGGATTTCTAGCCCAGTGACAGTACCACAGCTGCACCGCCTGTGTGAGGTACAGGGGGAGTGCAGATCATCCTTCCCCGGTGTCCTGGGGCCGATATCCAGCAAGCCGGAGGCCGGGAGCTGCTCCGTTGGCGCTGGAGCCGATTGGCGCACAGCAGGATCCCACCGACGGCGAGGTGAGGGCGACCCGGATCAGGTGCTCTTCCTGACCTTGGCGAGACGACGGCCGCTTGGCGGTGTGAGCGTGTGGCCCGATGTGGGAGGGCCCAGTCACCTCGGCGATGAGAGAGAGAGAGAGAGAGAGGGCGGAAGGATCTGGAACGTTTGGATCCCCGAGGGGTACCGGGAAGAATTGTCAGCCCCTCAGTCTTTCCCCCCATCTCTGTCGCCCCGTGTTTGCCGGGGCTGTAACCCTGTCGAGCTCCGTCCTCGGGCATGTCCCTGCCCAAGCCCAAGGTTGATGAGCAGCAGGATTCTCCGGAGCCAGCAATTCCGGGAGCATCGCGGAATACCGATCCGGAATTGCTGGAGCGCAGGTCCCAACCCTCGTCTCCCACTCACCATTCCCCCTGGAGCTCGGGAATCCCGGGACTAGGCCGATCGCAGGGCTGAGCGGGAGGGACAGGGGTCGAGGCAGTGACCTCCCTCCCTCCCCTGTTAAACTGAACTCACTCAACCCAGGTGGGATTGGAGGGAATTGGTCTGTGTCAGGCTGAGTGAAACTGTGCCGGGGGGGAGAAAGCAGGAGGGTTTACACTGAGTCTCACACACACACT